>NC_136903.1:36917338-36957190 GCF_949606895.1 Notothenia rossii
ATAACACTTTGGATTCAAGCCATTAAGAAAAATAAAAATAAAACAGCGCGAGAGAAGAACAGAGGTTAAAAAGTAGCAATAAGCAGGGTCATGTGCAGCAAGAGTTTGTGTGTGTGTGTGTGTGTGTGTGTGCGCGTGCGTGCGTGCGTGCGTGTGTGTGTGTACTCACTGAAGGCCTTTTTTCAGTGCCTCATAGACTTGATCAAGTCTCTCTGGTTGGGGGACTTTGGGTGGAGGGTTGGACTTGGTGGACATGGTGAACATCCTGCTGGCTCTGCTGGGCTTCCTGCTGACGCCTGGAGTGCTGAACACTGAGAGGCTTCTGCAAATCAGAAACACCAACATCAGACATATGACATTCTCAGCATCACATCACACTGACACCATCAGAACACTGATCCTGTGCCACAACACATATTAAAGTTGTTCTATGTGTTGCTGGAGTTTTGAGCTCTTCAGACCTTTTCCCTTCTTCTGCACCTTGGAAGTAGCTGAAGTAGCATGTAAAGGGACGTTCTGTCCCTAGTGCAAATTGTTCATGTCTTAATTATATATTTTTCAAATTATGCTGTTTTGAGATATATATTTATATTTATAAAACGGACAAGTCAAATCAAGCAATCTGATTGGTTCTTAGCCGTGATATACTGAGCGTATACCACGGGTAGAATTGTAAGTTACTTTTCACAACAAGTCAGTATCACTCCGCGTCTGAGAAAAACAGTATACCCTTGGGCTAGTTTGCTTTTTATACTGGAACAAGAAAACAGCGGAGAAGCAACGGGGCAGAAGCCCTCCTTTTTGACGCAGCGGTCCAGACATAGACATCAAACGCCAAAACATATTCAGTGTGCAGTTCCTTTGGCATTAGGGCAGGGATATCTAGATACTTTTGAAGGTTTAACATAATTAATTGTGCTACTTTTAAAGCAAGCAACGATGTTTTCAAATCTGTAATCAAAGAGGTCCGCAAAAACGCTATCGACCAATCAGATTGCTTGATTTGACTTGTCAGTTTTATAAATATATTAAAATTTCTTCCGTTACGAAACAAACTTACAAAGCATAAAATGGAAACATTTAAGATTAACTTCGACCTCCGGGGGGGTCTTACTATAGTATGTAGGAGTGGATTGAGCAGTGCCGATCTCCAGAAAAAAAGCACCTAAACTACGACATGCAGAGCTACGTGAAGAGCAGGTAGAACAACTGGAAAAGTACCACCATTCAAAAGCTTTCTGATGCGGGTCTTGAAACAAAGCAGAGAAATTATGACCGTTAGTGGCCACAGGTGCGAAAGCTCTCTCCAGAGCTACTGGAAGCCCAATCTCGGGGACCGGAGAAAGTGGAGCAATATTCTCGCCACGCCAAGCAACAGCCTCGAACAACCTCAACCTATACAAGTGACCACGTAAGCCATGCTACTGATGCTGGACAGTTTTTCAGTGGATGCACAATAAACAGCAACATACACATTAATCTAAATAAACAGCCAAATAATGGATCAACGCTCTCTGTCTAATATGTTCGCTTGCTGTTAGTGTTGTTGCATAGCAACCACCTAGCACTATGTTTTGTGCAGAAGGCAATGGAGGGACTATTTTATTTTGAACATCATTATTTACTAATAAAAACTATTTAAATTAGAGTGTGTGTTTTCTTTCATATTGCCACACTTGGTAACCGTTTTATAAAAGCAATAGCTCACTTCAGGCCGTGATATATGCTCATTATATCACAGCTAAGGGGGTTGTCGACCCTCCGCTTCGCGTCGGGCCGAACCACGCCCCTTAGCTGTGATATAATGAGCATATACCACGGCCTGTCGTGAGCTATTGCTTAAATATATATACAGTGGGGCAAAAAAATATTTAGTCAGCCACCAATTGTGCAAGTTCTCCCACTTAAAAAGATGAGAGGCCTGTCATTTTCATCCTAGGTATACCTCAACTATGAGAGACAAAATGAGAAAAAAAAATCCAGAAAATCACATTGTCTGATTTTTAAAGACTTTATTTGCAAATTATGGTGGAAAATAAGTATTTGGTCAATAACAAAAGTTAATCTCAATACTTTGTTATATACCCTTTGTTGGCAATGACAGAGGTCAAACGTTTTCTGTAAGTCTTCACAAGGTTTTCACACACTGTTGCTGGTATTTTGGCACATTCCTCCATGCAGATCTCCTCTAGATCAGTGATGTTTTGGGGCTGTCGCTGGGCAACACGGACTTTCAACTCCCTCCAAAGATTTTCTATGGGGTTGTGATCTGGAGACTGGCTAGGCCACTCCAGGACCTTGAAATGCTTCTTACAAAGCCACTCCTTCGTTCGGTGTGTTTGGGATCATTGTCATGCTGAAAGACCCAGCCACGTTTCATCTTCAATGCCCTTGCTGATGGAAGGAGGTTGTCACTCAAAATCTCACGATACATGGCCCCATTCATTCTTTCCTTTACACGGATCAGTCGTCCTGGTCCCTTTGCAGAAAAACAGCCCCAAAGCATGATGTTTCCACCCCCATGTTTCACAGTAGGTATGGTGTTCTTTGGATGCAACTCAGCATTCTTTCTCCTCCAAACACGTCTAGTTGAGTTTTTACCAAAAAGTTCTATTTTGGTTTCATCTGACCATATGACATTCTCCCAATCGTCTTCTGGATCATCTAAATCAGTGGTCACCAACCTTTTTAAGCCCAAGATCACCGACCTCGGCCTAGGTGACAGGCGAGATCTACCTATTGCAGAATTGAGTGGAAAAGACGGCCCAGACCATGCTTCCAATTTGAGGCCTTTTATATAGGCTAATTGCATCTGAATTACTCTTACAATGAAGGCTCCATAATCAGCTCACGGCATATAGGCAGGGGTAAAGTGCTATTGGGGGGCAGAACTCACCTCCTCAAGATTTTTTTTTAAATATTGAAGTTGAAAGCATCAATCTGGTGCACTTTGAGAGCAACATGAAGAGATCTATGGATACCTCTCAGCACCAGGGGCGGATCTAGAAAAATGTTCATGGGGTGGCAAGAGGGTGGCAGGAGATTTTGAGGGGTGGCATCCCTGGCAGAAGTATATGCTGATTTAATCGCAGTCATATCAATCAATTTTGACTTGGAAAGCCACAATATTAATATTTTAACTCAATAACATTTGGTGACATTTTTGTGGCACATCAGTAAAGCCTTAAATATAAATATATAAGGTGGCAAACATAATTGAATGAATTTTAACTGAATGAGTTTGTCTCACTCTTAGACCAGCAGGGGTACCAAATCTATGCAGACTGCTGCAATAAGTACATTAATTAACTGTCTCATCGATGTGTGTCTGTATGAATATGATCATATTAACAATCATATTATTCCTATCAGCTGTCAATCCCTTTTATGATTCACATATTCAGTGTTATTATTGAATAAACTATATTTTTTGGAGGAGTTAATGATGAACGTTCCTCAAGATGCTTGCTCACCCTCCTTCAAATTTGAAAGACAAGTAATTACTATCATATATCAAAAGATTCAAAGGAACAGTTCAGCGCCCCACGACTTTACAAACAGTTACAACCTTGACTTTACATCAGAAAGAACAAACATTAAAGAAATGACTAACTGCATCAGTTAGGATTACAAAACGTGTATTCAGCTAAAACATATACATCGCTGCAGTTATTATCCAGTGGAAAGCCCTTACCTACTGGCCTAGTTAAGTCAAAGTGGTTACTTTTTTTTGGCTGGGCAGTGAAGTTTTACGTCTTGTTTGACTTTCTCAGGACTTAAAACTGTTTTTTGGGGGCAGACCCCCACAAAGAGAAAATATATATTTACACACTTAAGGTCATCATCTTAACAATTTATTATGCTCATCGAGTCATCCGTGAGCAGAGCATCAAGTTGGCATGCCTATAACAGCTGAATGTGGCGATTACCATCTTGTTCAGCAAAACGCCTCACAAACTTATTAAGATTTAAAGCTATGGTGCATTTTGATTCAATGCTGAGTACAGCCTGAAGAACCTATCGAGGATTAAAAAACTAATGTCACAACAGGACTTAGAAAAGCTTGTCCATTTTTTTATTTTCAGTCGACTTGACTGCTGCAATAGTGTATTCACAGGGCTGACAACAAAATCCATCAGAAAGCTGCAGCTGATTCAGAACGCCGCTGCATGTGTCCTCACTAACACTAAAAGAGTGGATCACATCAGTCCGGTTCTGAAATCTTTACACTGGCTTCCAGTCGGCCAAATAATTGATTTTAAAATACTATTGCTAGTTTTCAAATCATTACATGGTTTAGGACCAAAGTATAATGTTGAACTCCTACATAATTACGAGCCATCAAGGTGCCTCAGGTCTTCTGGGACGGGTCTGCTATCGGTTCCGAGAGTAAAAACAAAACATGGAGAGGCAACATTTAGCTATTATGCTCCGACAATCTGGAACAAACTACCCAAATCATGCACGTCCGCAGAAACGCTTACTATTTTCAAATGGAGACTAAAAACATATCTCTTTGGCTGCTTTTAATTGAGCTGCTCATATTCGCACTACAGTATGCCTTTTAAACATGTATTGTATACCCGTGGTGTTTATTTGTATTATTTGATTATCTTTGTTTTGTAATGTCTGTCGTAAAATGCCATTATATATATGTGTTTTTACTGTATGTATTCCTAAAAAGTATTTTAATTTGTTTTCTAAAGCACTTTGAATTGTCGCGTACAGAAAAGTGCTATATAAATAAACTTGCCTTGCAGCCAAACCTGACAGTCTCTTCTCTGTCACTGTAGACCGCAAATACCTCATTCCTTCCGTCTACTTGGATCCGAAATGCTTCTCGTTTTGCGCTGTCCCCCCGTTCAAATGAAATCGCCGACAATCATATGTCCAGGCTCGCGCCAGGGCCGGGGGAGGGGTTACAAGGCTCGCGTCTTGTGCTGCATTCACTTGCACTCGGACATTAGAGCTTTTCTCTCATAAATGTCCGATGAGCCACAACTTTTCTTTCAAAACAAAGCTGCCAACTGGGGTGGCAACTTGGGTGGCAAAGGATTTTTCTGAGGTGGCAGCTGCCACCCCGTGCCACCCCGTAGAACCGCCACTGCTCAGCACCCATATGAAACAGAACTGTAAACAGATTTTCTTTTTCTTTATGGATATTTTACAAATTACATTAAACTGTATTCTTGTTTTACTGCCATATAATAGGCTATTTCATACCTGTTTTTCATTTATTCTCTTATTGTTTGTATAACTATAATGATCATATCAAGGTGTGCCGCGGAAATAATCTTTTGAATAATTTGTGACAAAACTGTTCTAAACACTCAAGATTCCTTTAGCTCACCTGAGCCCCTCAGTCTGACAGGAGAGGACTCTCCTCCAGCTTGTTGTGCAAACAGCTCCTTATGTCCGTATGTCCGTTAGTGCAGCTAGCTAACCAGATGCTAACATCACGGTCCATGCTAGCACCGGTCCCTCTCTCTCCCTCACTCCCTCTCTATCACACTAAATGCGCTATCGCCACACACACACAGAGCCGAGCTTGAATGACACAAGCACACGTGTATTTCCATGCAACTCTCTGATTGGTCTGGTGTGTTGCCTCGGTTGCGTTCACTGAACACGGGAAATTACAGACCTGCCGTCGTCTCTTGTGTCATGATGAGGTTCACATAAAGCACGGTTAATGTATTATATTATTGAGGTGTCTCAAATATACGTCAATCAAGTGGCACCTGCTAACGGGGTGGTGGATGATAGGTTTACATCTAAAAACGTATTTTTCAAACATTATTATTTTAATTTAATTTTTTTACTTTTTTTTTTACGGTCCGCGATCTACCCGCACCATACTCACGATCGACCGGTCGATCGCGATCGACTGGTTGGCGACCACTGATCTAAATGCTCTCTAGCAAACTTCAGACGGGCCTGGACATGTACTGGCTTAAGCAGGGGGACACGTCTGGCACTGCAGGATTTGAGTCCCTGGTGGCATAGTGTGTTACTGATGGAAGCCTTTGTTACTTTGGTCCCAGCTCTCTGCAGGTCATGGACTAGGTCCCCCCGTGTGGTTCTGGGATTTTTGCTCACCATTCTTGTGATCATTTTGACCCCACGGGGCGAGATCTTGCGTGGAGCCCCAGATCGAGGGAGATTATCAGTGGTCTTGTATGTCTTCCATTTTCTAATAATTGCTTCCACAGTTGATTTCTTCACACCAAGCTGCTTACCTATTGCAGATTCAGTCTTCCCAGCCTGGTGCTGGTTTACCATTTTTTTTCTGGTGTCCTTTGAGAGCTCTTTGGTCTTGGCCATAGTGGAGTTTGGAGTGTGACTGTTTGAGGTTGTGGACAGGTGTCTTTTATACTGATAACGAGTTCAAACAGGTGCCATTAATACAGTTAATAAGTGGAGGACAGAGGAGGCTCTTAAAGAAGAAGTTACAGGTCTGTGAGAGCCAGAAATCTTGTTTGTTTGTAGGTGACCAAATACTTATTTTCCACCATAATTTGCAAATAAATTCTTTAAAAATCAGACAATGTGATGTTCTGGATTTGTTTTTCTCATTTTGTCTCTCATAGTTGAGGTATACCTAGGATGAAAATTACAGGCCTCTCTCATCTTTTTAAGTGGGAGAACTTGCACAATTGGTGGCTGACTAAATACTTTTTTTTTTATATATATAGCTTTGTTTTGTCAAGACATTTATTATATTATGGTAGTGTATCACCTTTTGTCATTAGATCAACTAATGCCTTTGTTATTACACTCAATTGATCTTCATAAAAAAGGGACATTTTTAACACTGGGACCAGTTTTTATTAATTAAACACTGAAGAAGTATTTTAAAGCTACACCTCCTACGATAGAAATAACCCTATGTTGGTAAATCATTATGTAAAGGAGAACATTTCACGATACATTATAAAGTTAAATGATACATTTTTAAACCGAGAAACATGTTTGAGTGTGTGTACCTGTAAGGCTTGTCGTTGGTGTTGACTCCAGTGAAGCTCTGGCTCCTAGTGATGGATCTGGAGGTGAGGCGTCTGGCGGGGCGAACAGAGAGCGACATGGTGGAGAGAGCTCGGGACGGACCCCCTGAACAGAGGAGAGAAGAAGAGCCATCAACACACTGCTGACACACAGCATGATAACCTGACCGGCAATAATATTCTTTCATCCAAGGCACAAAGTCATAGAGCAACTAGGGAAAACTGAGTCAAATGGAAACTGAAACGAAAACAAACTTGACCAGGAGAGTATTGTTGCTGCCAGTAGCCCCGCTGGCTAACCCCTGTCAGAGAAGAGCTCTTTGAAACCCTATTAGACCTTAACCTCTCTAACACGATCAGGTCACATGAGTTTAAGGACTCCCTGATAATTTTTCATCACATCAATAATTGGAAGTAGAAAAGTGTATAATCCTCAACCAGGAACTCTAGCATTAAACAGTGCAAGGTGATAGATTCCATGTCTCTCTTGGGTCTACCATGTCAAATGAAACCTAGATTCTAAGGTCCTACCCGAAAACCGTTCTTTGGAGGAACAAGATATTGTATACTAAGACTGCTCTACCACTTCACAACAAGAAACAGCTAACCCACTCGAGCAACAGGAGGAGATTGTATCTGGATACTTCAAACTGCTTTTATCCGTTGATTATTTCTAACGTCAATGCTTTTAACTACAGTAATGCCTGCCCAGTGTCTACAGACACATACTTGCCATTTGGCTAACTGACATATTATGTTCCAAACCACATCAAGCATTATTTCTGAAACAGTATGGAGCTCAAACGCTTTCTCTCTTGCGGGTTTACCACAAGGTGAGTACCTTTTTATATCCGGCTTCTTACACATACTCTCACCAGTACAGGTTAGCTCTGAGTGTCAGCGAAGCTTGCTAAAGTAAACAAAGACCATATTACTTCCAAAACACGTCGCGCATTGTTTCTGATAGCAACTTTCTGATAGGGGACGATATATTAGGATGTGGGCGGAACTTTGCCAGGATCTCAACGTAAAGCCATCCCACATTTGAGTAATGTTGTCATGAACGCAGCAAATCTGGATCAGCTCCTTTGTACCCCCGTTTTTTAGATACAGTATGTGGTTAAGGAGGGAAAGAGAGAGGGTTGTATTTTCTGACACGGATGTTATGTGACAGTATTTCTGAGAAAAAGTCAGCTGAAATGGTGGCATAGTTTCCACTGCTTTAAGTGTCGACAGCATGTTTGAACGTATTTGCAGCAGTAAATGTGGCTGTTTGGCCACTGACGTTGCCATAATAACACCTGAATGTGCAACCTCTTTTTGTGACAGATTTTTGCATCAAATTATAATTCTTATGAATGATATTCCTATTGACAGCTAGTTTCTATGTGAACATTATGAGATGGACAGCCAGAGAGAATACATGAAAAACAGTTAGGAAATACGACAAAATAAGAATACAGTTTAAAAGGGGAGTGATTTGTAAAATATCCATAAAGAAAAATCTGTTTACAGTTCTGTTTCACATGGGTGTTGAGAGATGTATCCATAGATCTCTTAATTTTGCTCTCAAAGTGCACCAGATTGATGCTTTCAACTTCAATATTTAAAAAAAAAAAAATCTTCCCGGGGGAGCATGCCCCCGGATCCCCCTAGAGGAGGTTAGGTCGACAGTGTTTACATGCTTATTTATACAATATGTGTGCTTATGCTAACATCATAAGACAAAAGTTGGATCCGTGTTGTGTGTAGTGAGAGTGAGGGGGGCCCCCAAGCCAAAGCTCGCTTAGGGCCCCCAAAAGTCTAGGGCCGGCCCTGCATGGACTATTGTTCCCTTCAACGTTCATCTTAACCTTCAATGGACAAACCAAACTTTATCGGGACTGTAGTGAAGCTGAGCATTTCTATAAAACAGTGATAAGCCCGGTTTCAGCTGAAACCAGAAATGAAGGTGGGAAATTACCTGATAGATGGTATGATTGTGCATATTAGGAGAAGAAATTGTTGCCGTTTTGGTGATTTCCATATATATATTTTTTTCTTTTAGGCCAATATTCACTGGCCTAAGAGCAGGGCCGCCTTAATGCACGGGCTGACCTGGGCTGAAGCCCAGGGGCCTACGGAGATCGGGGGCCTATCATGAGCCAATTAAAAAAAAAAAAAAAATTCTATTTTTTTTTTTTTTTATTTCGGGTGTTTTTTGTTTTTTTAAATAAACAAATTCTTGGCTTTCAGAATAGGAAACTTTCATTTCCAAAATCACACGATAAATATATTTTTGAATCTTGTAAAGGGAAGACGACAGCTCTCCCTCGCCACTCTGCTGTTCCACAGCGCTGCCCCCCTCCCTCCACTGAAATTATTATTGTAAGACGTAGAGTAATGATAGATAACACAGCAAGGTCCGTTACAGTTTGTTTTCATCTGATTTAAAAAAAACAAAGTCTTGGCTTTCAGAATATTAAACTTGTTTCGGCAAATTCAGATGATAAATACAGCTTTGAAGCTTGTAACGGCATAATTACAAGCGGAGAACGGAGTAACGTAACGTCACAGCAGGCATAACAAAAGCCGGTGTTTCTCGTGAGTGTTTTCCCCGGGAAACAAACACAATACACACAAACGCAAATATACACAAACACCCACACGTCAGAATGAGAATATGTTTCACATGTGACTTATTCAAATTGCGAGTGATTGAGTGAAGAAAAAGTTTGAGAGTGGCGCTAGGAAAAGGAAATTGTTGAGGGAAAAGGAGTTTCGAGACAAGCAGCTGTTACAAAAGATGCCGAAGCTTACAGGTTATTTTAAAGCTGTAGGCCAGGATGAGGAGGAAGGACAGATGAGTTCTGTACCGAGCGGTAGCGGTGCCGGCCGCGGGGCCTCTGAGACAAGTAGGCCGTCTGGTTCTGATAGCGATGGAGTAGCGGGAGAGGAAAAACAGACAGGAGGGACATTATCTGTTGGAGGAGATGGAGAGGACGACGAGGACTTGCTACGTGGTGGGGAGCCAACGGCAACCGGACAAATACATGAGGGAGGCCCGATACGTCACTCATATGGAGGAGAGGACCAGGCGCGTGTAGAGCAGAGTGGAGAAGTGCGATCACAGAGCCTGCCGAGGCTATAAATGACTTTGATTTGTTGTTTAAATAGGGGGCCTACAAAAACTACCAGCCCCAGGGCCTGATGGCAGGTTAAGGCGGGCTTGCCTAAGAGTTATCTAATCATTTATGTGATGGTGTGTGTGGTTTAAATTGTGTTACATGTATGTTTTAGTTCAGCTCTCAATTTGAAAGGAAGTGAAAAAGAGATAACATTTAAATTGCCATCTTAATGTTGAAGAAGTTACCAAGTAAATGGTTCAAATTGGCTCATATAAATATTTGCAGTGTAAGAAATAAAGTGTCTGAGATAGAGGAAATATTATCATGTGGTATGTTAGCAATATCTGAAACTCACTGAGATGACACATTTAATGACACTGCAGTGGACATTGATGGATATAGTTTATTTAGAAAGGACAGGAATGCATATGGGGGTGGGGTGGCAGTATACATTCAAAAGCAAATACTAGCTAAAGTGAGATATGATTTTATGTCCGCTGATATTGAAGTACAAGTGGTTGCAAATTCATTTACCACACTTAAAACCTTTGTTGGTAGGATGTTGTTACAGACCTCCAAATGCAGACCTAATTTATTTAGACAAATTATGTGAAATGTTAGATAAAGTTTGTGATCTTGACAGAGATGTATTTTTATTTGACTGGAATATGTTTCACTGTGCCTTTAAAAACAAGCTGCAGACAATAATTAATACATGTAACTTGGTACAAATGGTGACTAAACCTACGTATAAAGACGCATAAAGAAAGATGGGTCAAAAAGTTCAACTTGTATTGATCATATATTTACAAATTTTAGTCATGTATGTTCTCAGGCAATATCAATTCCAGTAGGGTGTTCTGATCATAATTTAATAATTATCGTGAGAAAGACAAAGGTGCCAAAAGTAGGACCAAAAGTAATTGTGAGGAGATCAATGAAATATTTTTGTGAAGTTTCATTTATACAGGATGTTCAAAAGATATGTTGGAAACATGTATTTGAGAAAGTTGATCCAGATGATGCTATTGATGTCTTTAATTTGTTATTCATGCAGGTGATTGATAAACATGCTCCACTTAGAAATCAGACAGTAAGGAACTTTAGAGCACCCTAATTAGATGAGGAATTAAGGGATCTAATGAAACAAAGAGATGATGCAAAAAAAATGTAGCTCTCTCATCAAGTTATGAGTTGGATGGGCAAATGTATAGAAGGTTAAGGAATTATGTTTCAGCATTAAATAAAAAAAGAAAACAATTGTATTATGGAAAATTAAAGATATAAAGGAGGACAAGAAAAAACTGTGGAGTTTAGTAAATGGCATGATGGGCCGTACGCCGAAATCCACCTCAACATATCTTGAGGTGGAAGGGACATTTTTGACTAAACCAGCACAAATTGCTAATTATCTGAATGAGTAATTTCTTGATACAGTGAATCATTTGAGGATAAATATGAATCAAACTATAAACAATAACTCCACATTTCTAACAAATTATTTAATTATGAATTATAAGAAGTGTACATTTAAAATAGAAAAAGTAACAATTACGGATGTTGAATATCTACTAGGTAAATGTAATCATAAACCACTAGGAGTGGATAATTTAGTTGGTACATTTCTTAAATATGTTGCTAATTTTGTTGCAGAGCCTATCTGCCATATTATAAATTTGAGTATTGAAAAGTGTATTTGCCCACAGACATGGAAAATAGCAAACATTATTCCACTTGCAAAAAATCCAGCTGGACCATTTTCTGGTACAAATAGCCGCCCAATAACTTTGTTACCAACGTTAGCAAAGATAATGGAGAGAATAATTTTCAATCAAATACAAAAATACTCAACATGCTTACAGACCTGGCCATTCGACATGCACTGCTTGCACTGTTTTTTTTAATGGAAGTTTGTCAAAGATGAAGACAGTCACTTGCGGAGTACCTCAGGGTAGTCTTTTGGCACCACTTTTATTTTCAATTTTTACAAATGACCTACCATTAGTGTTAGAAAAAGCCAAAATTGTAATGTATGCAGATGACTCAACAATATATTATGTAGCATCGACTATAAGAGAGTTGACAAATGTTATGAATAAAGTTATACTACTGATATCAGAGTGGGTCAAAAATAATAAGTTGGTACTTAATGCTGGAAAAACTAAATCTTTATTAATAGGATCAAATCATCAGTTAAAAGGTGAACCAAAATTGCAACTACATTTAAACCATATTCAAGTTGAACAGGTCAAGGAGACAAAATTGCTAGATATAACCCTGGATCATAAATTATCTTGATCTAAACATAATGTTGTATGTACAATGGGAAGGCGTGTGTCACTTGTAAAAATAATTGTAAAATGTTTGCCAATGGATGTCAGTCGACAAGTTTTGGATGCTTTGGTTCTGTCGCAGCTTGATTATTGTTTGGTTATATGGTCTAGTGCTGCTGAAAAGGATTTAAACAAACTACAAGTAGCACAAAATAAGGCAGCAAGATGTGCACTGCAATGCTCCAACAGAACCAGAGTACCTGCAATGCTGGAGACACTGAAATGGATAAAGAGCAACTTTCAGGTTAAAGACACCTGTGAATAAATGTGTAGGAAAATGATGAATACACTAGATTTTCAAAAAAATATACAGAAATATACACTACAGTGACATCTGGCGTCGTTTTTGTAAGACATTTTCACTTCCGCATAAAAAAGCCTCGGTACGTGACCTCCCGCGTGTGACGTAACATGGGGGAACAAGGGGGAGAGCGGCCGGTGTAACGTATTAATAAACATGGATCCCAATGCTAGTTTCGAAACAGAAGACACAGAAGAAGTTGAACATGAATATTCAAATGCATATGATGGACCACAACCTTATAATTATAGACCAGGAGCAGCCAAGGATTAGAAGAAATAACGGCCATCGGAGAGAAATTGAGCTGTGGTGTGAGGAGAACCAGTGGAGAACTGGGCAGCTATCTTGGTGAGTGACCGGCTTTAGCTACAGAATGTTAGCTAACGTCACATCACAACATTGTGAAGTTAGCAATCATATATCAGGCTATAACTAAAGTAGCATTGATAATATAGTAACGTTACTGGCAGGACTGTTGATACTGATCCATAACAGAAACTAATGCGCAAGTATCAGCCGTATCTCGCGTTACCTAATGCAACTCCACATTACGGTGCTGTGTACCGGAGGAGAGACGCGAGATACGGCTGATACTTGACAATCTGGCGGAGAAAGGTTGTGGAGCCTCCGTTGATATGCCGTTGTAAATGGCTTGATGGAAAGCAGGTGTGTAGTCGGGGAGGGTGCACAGCTGATTGCAGCAGGTGAGTGGAGGTTGAGCCGGGAGCCAGGAGTGACAGCCACCACGCCCACACAAACAACACAGACAGGGGGAAACAAACAAACACAAAGGAGACGGCTGGAGCAGTACAGCCACCACAGCGTTACTTAATGCAACTCCACACTACGTCTTACGGTGCCGTGTACCGGAGGGGAGAGAGAGAGAGCAGCGAAGGGGGGGGGGGAGAGAGAAGTAATACGGTTTCCTGATAAAGCTGTGGAGAGTATGTGCTGCAGGGAGGTGGATGCACAACGCACCCAGGAACGAACGCTAGCTCCGGTCCTTTTTTACTGTGGACTCGATGTCCTGATAGGCTTGTATTTGTGCAACCTGCACAAACACAAGACTGCACCATGAATACAAATGGTGAAATACAATGTAAAACTACCGAAAAATACCAGCTCACTAAAATACAACCGCTCAACTCAACGCAACTACTAACTATACCCGCGGTCAGAGAGCGGAGATGTTTACCCTTTGTGATGTAATATGACACGTTTGACGTATGACCTTAAAAAAAAGGCGTTTTTAAGAGCAGAGCTCAAAATTGCTCCTTTCCCTCTGAATTCCTGCCCTTATATCTCGTAAAACATATCAAATCCTACATTCACTTTTTTAATTGTAATTTTCAAGCAAGTTTAAGCATAAATGTAGAAAAAAAAAAACCCTGCAAGATGCTCTTTAAGTGTCAGACAGAGGTCAACTTATATTTTGTTACATTTTGTAAGAAATATTAAAGTGACTCACTCACCGCATATATTATCACAAAGGTTTATAGAGCAGTATGCTCAACATAACTATCAAACACGACATACAATAGAAGGAAGGTTTGTATTACCCAAATCTAAATCAAATATGGGACAGAAAATAGTCATGGAGAGAGCTATGGTCAGCTGGAACTCTTTACCCGTCCATATCATTAAGGAACCTTCCCAAGTACATTTCAAAAGGTAGCAAAACAATTATTTAAGTATTATAAAGTACATTTGAACTGTGCCTGTGGCTATGTGTAACGGAGTTAAAAATGTGTAAACATAATTATTAGTTCTAAATTACGATTTATAATAGGTTGTGAATTTTATTTTTATGAGATTGTTTCCTTTTGATCAGCGCCATATAGACTGAGAGTTACGTCATCTCCGTTCACTCCAATGGACCACTTTTTTACAGCAATGGCGGATCGTGGAGCCTCTCAATCGTTCCCCGGAAGTTAGCGCCAAGGCTAGTAGAGCTGTAGAGTTGCAGCATAATAGACTGTTCATGACGGACTTTTAAAGGTAAGAAGATGTTTGAAGATTTATATTGCGGATATTATCAGTACATCTGATTCAAATTAACATGTGTATTAAAGGATGTCAGTGGATTATCCCTAAATTAGTAGATTTAGGGAACGTTTACAGATAACAGATTAACCTAGGATACCATACCATAGTACCATACACTATACCATAGTGGTTGAATACACAGTATTAGGAAACACTTTATACTTACTGGACATGTTATACTCATTACATACTGTACATAAAATATGACCAAGAATGTGAGACAACTTTATAGAAATTGATATCACATCTGTTACTGATGCCGTTTATCATACTTTGTTAAACTCACAAATAATAAAGTTCCATAACTTCAGTTGGGAACAAAGACCACACCTTATCTCCCCAAGGCAATTTCCCATCCAATAGGTGTGCCAAATAGGTGTCTGTTACTCCCTCTTTCAGCACAAGCACCAGAGGGGGATTCAATGGAGCCTGAATACCTGCACTGAGACCCTCACCCTGCACCCTGAGTCTCAACTCTCAGTGTTTTTTCCCCCTGTTTTTTTGTATTAAACAAAACATTAAGCTTTCCCAATGGTGTGGTTTTCTTTTTGTGAAAAAATGCAAATGCAGTGTTTGTATACAATAACCTCACATATTTTGTTGCTGTTGGTCGTGAAATTGCTCATGCTGACTTGAGCCAGCCATTTTTTCCTTCGCTCTGTGTCAGTGGGGAGGCCGTACATTCGTACTCCTTTCTCAGAGCGATTTGAGCATCCCCAGGCAGCACAGCAAACCATGGTGGCGACTAGGAGGCAGCACAGCAAACCAGGACAACACGGAGGAAAAGGCACAGACAAACTGCATGATATGCTATTCAATGTTTATTGAATTCCATGTATTTGCAATGGATGTTCCTAAAACAACACATTTAACATCATCATCATCATGCTGCTGCTGCTAGTCCTTTGATAGTCACCTGTCGGTCTCCTGTCCTTTCTGAAAGCCATAAAGATGACATTAGTCATTTAGATAACTTGTGTCCTCGATTACCATGGGATTACTGAAACTACCATGAATTTAAGAAAATGGTAGAAATGAATCTAATCTGAATTTTGAAGCATTCCTTTAGATCCCCTCCCTTTAAATATATCAATAAACATTAGAAAGTGATGCTCCTGACTACCATACAGGTTTAATAAGATAATATTGGTTTTAAAGAATTCAAAGCTATAAATAAACAGCAACAGGCTCTTCAACCAAGGCACTGTTAGCCTAACATGTAAACTAGTTGTTCACACTAATCCTAATATTATCACTTAATATTAGCAAATTCTATTTTATTTTTTAAAACGTATTGATGTAAATACATACACATATCGATTTGTTGTATAAATATTGCAAATCAAAACCTTTATTCACTAATAATTACCAAAAATCGTAGTTCTATCTCCTGTTATCAATGCATTCACATTGCCCGCCATGAACTTCCGGGGAACGATCCTCTTCTACATGAACCACGTGACGATAACCATTTTTGGACTTCCGCTGTTGTAACTCTTCTATCTATATGGCGCTGCTTTTGATGTTTTGAGTTATATTTCTGGTGGGAACACTTTCCCGTTGCACATCTTTTTCCATTTCCTGTTTGTCATTTCCGCTTTCCCCTCACATAGAGAACCGCAGTGACGCGTCATAAAACCCGGAAGTAAACTTCTTCCGGTTCCTTCGTCAAAAACCAATGCAAATTCTCCATAGGATTTTGGAAAATAGCTCGAAATAAGGTCTGTGGTTGACACACATTTAAGAGAGGGATCACGTTTTGTTCAGCCGGATAATCTCCACATGCCAACCCTACTTTTATAAGTTTTTAATGATAAATCTAGTCGCCAGAAGCAAAATGCTAACGTTATGCTATCGACTAACTACAAGCCAGTACAGCAGCAGGGTCGCACGACTTCAACGTCACGCCAACTCAAGATCGTTTCAACTGACTTGCACTGAAACTGCACTTTGAACACTTTAAATATATTAACATTTTAAACTGTATACCCCGGTTATCTAGGCCCTTTTTGTTTTGTTTAATGTATACCACGTTTATCTAGGCCCTTTTTGTTTTGTGTATACATGTCACACTGTGGGAAACGATATTTCGATATTTCTGGATGTATAACACATGTCGAATTTTTGACAATAAAGCTGACTTTGACTTTCGCGCGCTTGCATATTTTAACAAAGCTTTTCATTTTAGCCACACTGAATTTAACTAGAAGTCATGGCTGTGTCAATTACCAGTCTGATATCGTTTTACAAAGATGACAAGAAGAGTGTAGATAGAGGAGAGAACCACTACAAGTCAGGACACGTAACAGTGCAGCCTAGATGAAGGTGTGCTTACCGGTGTTGTCAGGGCTAGCATGAGGGACAAGGTTTATAGTGTCGGTGAGTAGTGATAGCAAGAGTACCGTTAACCTAGAGTTAATTTATTCACATTAATTCCCATCAACAAATCCATTTTATGGGTCACATTAAATCTTTATTAGGCAAGGCAAGGCCAGTTTATTTATATAGCACTTTTCAACACAAGTCAATTCAAAGTGCTTTACAAAAAATGAAAGACATTAAGAAAATGGCATTTAAAATCAGTCATTAAAAAGAAAAGCTAATAAAAGAAACGTTAAAAGAAAAAATACATGGATAAAAGTTACAGTGCATTCTAAGATATGAATAGTTCAATTAAAAGCAGCGACAAAAAGAAAAGTCTTCAGCCTGGATTTAAAAGTAGTAAGAGTTGCAGCGGACCTGCAGGTTTCTGGGAGTTTGTTCCAGATATTTGGAGCATAATAACTGAACGCTGCTTTACCATGTTTAGTTCTGACTCTGGGGATTGAAAGCTGACCAGTCCCTGAAGACCTGAGAGATCTGGATGGTTCATAATTTAGCAGGAGGTCAGAAATGTATTTTGGTCCTAAACCATTCAGTGCTTTATAAACCAGCAGCAGTATTTTGAAATATATTCTTTCACACACAGGAAGCCAGTATAAAGACTTCAGAACAGGAGTGATGTGATCCACTTTCTTAGTGTTAGTGAGGACTCGAGCAGCGGCGTTCTGAATCAGAATAAGCTTTCTAATAGATTTTTTTGTGAGACCTGTGACGACACCATTGCAGTAGTCCAGTCTACTGAAGATAAAAGCATGGACAAGTTTTTACAAATCCTGCTGTGACATTAGTCTTTTAATCGTAGATATGTTCTTTAGGTGATAGTAAGCTGATTTAGTAACTGTTTTAATGTGACTGTTGAAACTCAGGTCAGAGTCCATGACTACACTTAGATTTCTGGCTTTATCTGTTGTTTTGAACATTGCAGACTGAAGCTCAGCGCTAACTTTTAAACGTCCTGCCTTGGCTCCAAAAACCATTACCTCAGTTTTATCTTTGTTTAATTGGAGAAAGTTCTGACACATCCAGTCATTGATTTGTTCAATGCACTTACTCAGTGTTTGAATTGGAGCATAGTCTCCTGGTGAAATGGTTACGTAAATTTGTGTGTCATCCGCATAGCTATGGTAACTTATTTTGTTGTTCTTCATTATCTGAGCCAGTGGTAGCATGTAGACGTTAAAGAGAAGAGGCCCCAAGATTACAAATATTACACACCAGAAAACACAGAAATATCCATGAAATAAACATACAGTAGGCTATAAACAATTAAAGGGATAATTGGGAAGGCATTACAAATGTAAATATATTTTAAATAATAAAACAATCCCATTACCACAGGTATCTACCGGAGAAGAGGGAATTCTCTCCACAAAATGTGAATGCCAATGTGGAGAATGCAGTCATGCGGCTGCATTAGCCATCTTTGCCATCCACAATTTCATCTGCACTGACACCCCCTGTCAGTGGAAGAAGCCAAAGGCAGCTAAACGTATGCATTCAGTGGAGGTGCTATTTCGTCCAACCAATAACTAATTTAACCCGCTGACAAGAGAGCCCACCTCCGAAGATCGTGACTGGCTGAGGGACAGACTCGGGGGCAGGTTCTCAGGAATTTATTAGCTTCTCTCCCCCGAGCCAGAAGAGGAACACTGCAGCTTGGAAACACTTACTGTTCCTGAAATGATCAAATCTGTTGGGCATCAGGGACCTGAGGCAATTGTGGCAAGCATGGCATTGTCTGAAGAGCAACAGAGGGCAATTCAGGTGGCTACCACTGGTCAGCGAACCAACTCAAACTGGCATTTGTTCAGGAAAGGAAGGTTGACTGCCAGCAACTTTGGAGCTGTCCTGAGGTCAAAGCGTGTGACTGCTTCCCTTATTGCCAGGGTGCTAGGGCAACAACAGGCCCTTGATGGTGTTTTGTCTGTACAGTGGGGGACTATGAATGAATGTGAGGGCGTCAGGGCATTCACCACTGCAACCCAGATGCAGGTCCATGAGTCAGATTTGTGGCTCTACCAATCAGGATTGTTGGGGGCATCTCCAGATGGTCTGGTAGGGTCTTCCGCTGTGCTGGAGGTAAAGTGTTCCTACGGAGCCAGGGAAATGACAATTAGTGAAGCATTGCAAATCAAGGGCTTCTGTGTCAGTAAGGAAGGAGAAACATTCAGCCTGCGTGAGGAACATCCTTACTGGAACCAAGTGCAAGGTCAGCTTCACCTCACTGCAAGAAAGAAGAAGAAATTAAAAAATTGTGAATCGTTTTTAATTTACATTTACTCGCCTTTGCAATGTTGTGGTTGTTAGAGTGTTAGGTTTCCTGTCAGCTCGTCTGTTGGGAAGATATAAAATATTAGTTTCATGGAAGTCACCCCGTCACATATAAGAGCATTAAGACATACAGTTCATAGGCTAAAACAAAATATCTAAAGATATAACCTTGCACTTTGATAAGTCTCGTGAACATTTTCACTATTTTGACATTTTTATAGATCAAAATTGAACTAAAGAAATAAATGGTAGATTAATCCATATTGAAAATAGGTGTCAGCTGCTACACTAATTATAATAGTTATATTTCTTAATTAATTAAGATAAGATATTACTGTATTGATCCCAATTTGGGAAATGTTTGTGTTGCAGCAGCATAACAAGAAAAACAAAATATAAGTTATTACATATACAAAAGTATGTGAGGGATGGAATATTAAATTGAATATAAATGTAAAATGTACATGTGATTTTACGTCCAAGAGAAGCTATGGAGCAGAGAGTTCTCTGCCAGCCAGAGGTGATTTGTCATTAGTTCAATATGTCAAACTGATTTCCCTGACTACAATCTTTAGTTACATGGTGAAACGTTATGCTGCTTGTACTAATAAGACTTATCATATAAGCCACGCAGGTTTTAATAGGATGTATTCATTATCTTTACTTATGTTGCGGTCTTTTCAGCAGCGCCATCTCTAAAACGGCGATACAGTCACTACCCATCATTTACATTTCACCGTGACACGGACAAAAATGTAACGTCAGCTTACCTCATGGCACGAATCCAGACTCTCCTTTCGAAAACATTGGCCGGGAAACGATAGCACAAGCACGTTTCATGCGAAGACCTGTGGCTGCAACCCGGAGCAAAGAAACAAACCATTGCTAACTAGTAGCGCTAGCTTTAGCTAACGTTAGCTAATGAAACGAACTGCCGAGTAAAATTGGAAAACACTGGTAATTAATTATTCTATAATTTGTAAAACTACGGTGTTAAAAACGACAATTTCAAAAATACATATTCTAATGGTCAGATATAGATATACAGATACTATAGATAGGCATGTATTTGCTTTCAAGCAGAACACAGGGGAAAACAAACTTAGCGGGAGTGTTTACGTGTTCGGCGTAATGACGTACAACGGCCTCGACAATTTCTGTAGTCCTATTTAGCCACTCGGTAAAAACCATCGTTTTTCAGACACGTAAACTCTTCAAAAATCACCAGTGGGATCACTGCTGATGTATTTAATGTCGTAGAACACAACGTGATTCATCTCTTAAATTTGTGTCAACCACAGACCTTATTTCGAGCTATTTTCCAAAACCCTATGGAAAAAATGCATTGCTTTTTGACGAAGGAACCGGAAGTGCTAAAAATGCTAACTTACTTCCGGGTTTTTGGACGCTTCACTGCGGTTCTCTATTGAAGTGAGTGCTGCGGAGGGTAAGCTGTGCTGGGAGAGGTGTTACAAATCATTGCGGTTTTGTGTGATGGACCGGCTGTTTGGGTTGATGGAAGTGATGTGTGTTGTTGAGTGTTAATTTGGGTACATTGTTGACCCGTTTTTGTTGGGTTTCTACCGAGGTAATTGTATTTTTTTAGTGATATCTGCGGTGTGGTTTTGGCGGGAATTAGACGCAATCTGCGTCATTTTCTTTGTTTACATGTTAACCCTTCCTTTCTTTTCTTTTGTAAAGATGTGCAGCTTGGATTCAAGGAGAACATTGTTTTTGTTCTCAGGTATGTTTGTATTTGTATTTTTGTGTGATTACTTAATAAGATTTTCTTGTTCATTTAAGAATTTCTTAATCTATAAATAAGCTAGTATGTATGAATAAATACTAAAGAGACATTGAAGTGAGTGCTGCGGAGGATGTGCAGCGTGGATTCAAGGAGAACATTGTTTTTGTTCTCAGTCCTCAGAATAAATGCCAGAAAACACCCCAGATGCTTCGTTGTCGTTGATTGAAGGATAACAGGTCGCTTACAGTTGTGACCCGTTACATATGTATGTATATATTATTATGTACACTTATTTGTATTTACTTTTTGTTTGGCCTTAGGATGGCGATAATTGAATGACCAATTTTTAAAAAATTCATACTGCACTGTAAATTTGTTTTAGTTTTGTTGTATGTATGTTTATGTTTTTTGTGTGTGTAAGGACCCCAGGAAGAATAGCCAATGCTCATGCTAATGCTAATGGGGATCCTAATAAAGACAATAAAGACAACAACAATAGCGCTGCAGTATGATAGCAGCAGAGATAATTATGATCTGTGTAGCTAACATTATACAGAGGGGGTCACAGCGGTTCAACGTGACAGTGGCTTTGTTGATGCTTTAAGTGTCAGAATTTTTTTGGACACCATGTCAATAGTTCAGAAATCATCTTATAATAAAGGAAAAAAACATTGGATTTCTCTAACCAGTTGTCATGCATTTCTTAATTACAACAGCACACGTGTATTTGTTATATCTCCCCAAAATACAAGTAAATAGTAGTCCTTTAAAGCATCTGATAAATCATGATTGAACTTTTTTTTTTCAATTGCCAGCACTATTTATAATATACTAATTTAAAAAATGTATAGCTGATGCAGCAAATGTCTTTATTTTGAAAATCATGAAGAGCTTCTGATGTCACTCACAACCCATCATTCAGAAGAGAGAAATTATATTGTTTGGCATTCAAAATCAAAATGGTTTTTCACTAGTATTAATGTCACATAAAAAAGACTAATCCAATGAAGCTGATGTGGTCTTAACCCAACCTCTGAAGTCTGAGTCCTGAAGCAGGGAGCTGTTATTGTGGCTGAAGTCAGCGGTAAATATGTGTCAGTTCAAGCAGTGTTTTCCTACTGTGGCCTGTCCAGTGTCCTGCATCCTGTTTCTTCAAACAGCTGAAAGGCCTTCGCAAGACGCCTTCCAGTTCCCCCCCCCCCCCTCCCACAGAACAGGAAATGTCACAATCCTACAGGAAGTCAGAAGCCACTGCCTCTCCTGACAGGAAATGTAACAAAGGGAGATAGTCCTGAGGGCCGCAGTCATCTGGCTCAAAAGAAAAGGTCAATTCTGCTGGAGTGGAACTAAATCACAGGGGATGGAAACAATACTGACTTAACTGATGCTGTTCAAATTTCATATTATCTTTTTAAGTCAAATACAAAGGGTTAACATGTGCTTCTACTTTACTCTTAACTGGGATTAAGAATTCCTTTGAAAAGAGTAAAAGCAGAGGAAGCATGTGTGTGTGTGTGAGTCTGTGTCCAACCATTTGTTGACTTAACCTAGTTTAAGTGCTCAGAGTGAGAACATAGAGAGCGATAAGAGAAGAGCACATTTTAGAGAGAAACTGAGCCTGACAGAGGTGCAGAGAGGACAAATAAAGCAAGTGGAAAAGTTGGGTCATGCTGGGTCCATCATATCCAGGCACCTTCCTCTTTAACTTCCTGTTTGAACATCATGTTGTGCACCATCTCTATCAGAAAAAGTCTAGATAATGAATTTGGTTTTGGTGCACTGTTCCTGCTCACTAAGAAGTCTCCACAAAACCTTTTATCTTAGTTCAATGGGTTATAGTCAGGCAGCTCATTGTGGAATAGCCTCCCAACTGAGATATACGGGTTGTCCCACACTCAATAGCTTCAAAGGTCAACTCAAAGAATGGTTGAGAAACAAACAGCCGTGCAATCACCGCTAATAGCACTTTAATACAGGGGTATCTCCTCTTGCACTTTATGTAGCTCTTGTATCTTCTCTTGCACTTAATATGTCGTTGCTGCTGTATTGTATTACCATGTCATAAATACTTGCGTATGCTGCTCTTGCTCCTTTTGCATATCATGTATTTAGTTTTTGCTATGTTTGTAAAATGTAAACTTCTTAAATGTTTTATGTGAGGGACTGCGAATGGAAATTAGCTGAAAGCTAAATCTGGCACTGTTACGCTTGACACATTTGAATGTTTTAGGTGTTACTGTGTTATTACTGTGCATTGTCCCTGCCAAATAAACTGTTTTTGTTGTTGTCAGTCTTTTACCAATGCCACCATATAATTCGCCTAGATGTGTTGAGGGCTGCATCGTTATCAAACTTGTGAAGTTTCTGGCCGTTTGGAGCATGTTCAATGGAGTTACGACAACATCGTGTTTTATGGCGAGGGATGCCATGGAAACGGCATATGATGACACCCCATAATTGACATAGAGCTGTTCAGGGCCGGACCATTAGCCATCATCTGAAATCTGGTGCTGTTTGGACGATTTTCCATTGAGTTACGACAACATCGTGTTTTATGTCGAGGGATGCCTTGCCATGGAAACAGCATATGATGACATCCCAATGGACATAAAGCTGTTGAGGGCCGGACCATTAGCCATCATCTGAAGTCTGGTGCCGTTTGGACAATTTTCCATTTAGTTACGACAACATCGTGTTTTATGGCGAGGGATGCGTTGCCATGGAAACAGCGTATGGTGAGAGGCATGGACCGGTGACATACAAGTGAAGATTGGGGGACGATCTGACCGTTTTCATTGGAGTTACAGCAACACCATGTTTTATGGCGAGGGATTTGAGGTAACGCCACATTATGTAACATCAGATTTGATGTAGAGCTGTTCAGGGCGGCAGTGTTAACCATCATGTGAAGTTTGGTGGCATTCTGAGCATGTCAGTTAGAGTTATGAAATCATCGTGTTCCATGGCGAGGGATTGCATAGCATCGAGCGAATGTGAACATTGGCGCCAAATCACGGCTATGCCGTGCGAAACAAAAACAATTCTGTGATATCGTTTTGTCGCCCATGTCTGGAGACGCTACCCGACGAATTTGGAGTCGTTCGGATAAAGTCACTAGGAGGAGATAGTTAAAGAGAAACTTGCAGGTTTTGGTTTTTACTAGATTTATGCTTAACCTTGCCTGAAAATTACAATTAAAAAAGTTAATGCAGGATTTGATACGTTTTACGAGAGATAAGGGCAGGAATTCAGAGGGGAAAGGAGCCGTTTTGAGCTCTGCTACTAAAAACTGCTTTTTTTTACGTCATACGTCAAACGAGTCATATTACGTTACATGGGGGAGCAACTTTCTCGGACTCCTTCTCTGCCCAATCCTTGGTAGTGGTTTGTAGTAGGCAGTGTTGGGTGTAACGCGTTACAAAAGTAACAGAGTTACAGTAATATATTACTTTTTGCTGAAGTAACCAGTAGCGTGGCGTGGGGAAAAATTTAGGGGAAGCCAATTTTTTTGGAGGGGGGGGGGGGGGGTGGTCAATAACGTAACCAGATGAGTGATTTCAGCGCCCGGTAACATTTTACACACATTTGTATCATACAGATGCAGGACTTTTACACGCCTGTTATCTGACCGACAGGTCTGCACGCACTCTCCAGCTGAAACTCTCTCGTCTTATTAATTTAAGCATTTCTTATTAATGTATGCAGTCAAAATCCTCAAGATTCTGCTTCAAGGAAGCACTCTGTGCAATGGTCTCTTTGTCCCATCCCTGCTCTGTCATTATCCTGTCAAAAGCGATACAGAGCGACCCGCGTCCTTCATGGATGGCCTGTAGGCCTACTGCGCGGCTTTTCAAGTTCCACCTCACAGCAGAACCCCCTGGTACACGCACAGCTCGATCAACTTCAGACAGTAGTGCTGATCTCTTACATGAACGTGAGAAAAAATTGTGGAAGGCATCGAGATTGGCAAAAAACAGTTTGGCTGCTTGAATGTTGTTTGTGCCTTAGCATAACAGTGGATGAATAGCGCATTGGGGCAGTGTGCTTTCACTAAAGCCTGAACGCCACCGTGCTGTCCGCTCATGCAGACATGAGCTCCGTCATAAGTCTGACAAATCAATTTGTTTGTTGGACTGTAGTTCCCGATGGCTCTCATGACAACTGATGTTACAGCTTTTGCGTCTCTTTCTAAGCCGACATCAAAAAAGCAGAGGAAACGTTCACACACACTGCCTTTTTCATTCACGTATCTGATTATGATAGTGAGTTGGCACTTATTGGAGATGTCTGATGTGTCATCCACTTGTACAGCAATGAAAGGACAAATCTTTATTTCTTTATCAGTCTCATCCTGGATACAACGAGCTATGCTCTCAATGATTTCATTTTGTATGGAGTTTCATCTGCTTTAATTTTTAGTTGCTGCTGTAGCGGAAGTTTAGTGAAGTTATGCTTAATTAAGTATGCCAAATCTCCTCCCTCCATCATGCTTCATTTGCTTGATCATTTCTAACGGCGGTGATGACAGTTACAGTACTACGTAGTAAAACTGATGTCGATGCGATTTGATTGGATTGTGAGGAAAGGGATTTTGCCTCACAATCCAATCAAATCGCCAGCCTCCAGGGGAAGCCGGAGGCGGCCTGCTTCCCTTGGCATGGCCCTGACCAATCACAGATTGGCAGGGGCATGACGTGGGCCTCATCTGATTGGTCAATCCCTCCATTTTTTTTCACCAAGGGAAGCCAGATTTGGCTGGCCTCCTCTCGCAACACTGAATGCAATCTACTGTTTCACCATAACATCTAGAGGGGCGCTGTTTCACTCTTTGTAAAATACTCAATGAGAATGGGAGAGAGACGGAGAGACGGTCCGGCAGGAACACACAGCAAAGGAGAATTACCGAAACAAAACAAAGTGTTTTTATTTATTTATTTAAATTATAACTACAATCAGAAAAAACAGGGGAAGCCTGGCTTCCCTTGGCCTCCGGGAGAAAACGCCACTGGAAGTAACAAAGTAATGCAACGCATTACTAATGAAATGTGGGTAATATATTACCCGTTACAATGCTCAGTAACGCAGTTACAACACATTTTAACCCGAAATGAAATGGTGTTTTGTTTTTTAAGAATGTACTAACATAGCAAGACATTCCGACACCGGAGACAAATCGTGCGGCTAGATTAGTAAACCTGGTGTTTACTCTTCAGGTTTCGCGTCGGGATCTTCGGGGCAGTTGAATGTTATGCACCCTCTAGTCAAAAAAGAGAAAGGAGCGAAAAATACAAACCAAAAATTGTGTCAGGTGCACGTGACCTGCTCCGCTGCGCGTGCATCATTTGCAAGTGCTTCCACAACAGTGACACACATCTGTGGATAATCATTTATACGAAAATGGTTAAAGTAACCATCACTAAACGCCAGCAACACTGCATCTACTGCAGACAGTAGCAACAGGTCAGATGGGGACATCACGTTACCCTCCGTTGTGGACACTAGCTTACTCCCGCCTGACTCGCCGCCCTCGCCCCTGAAGCAGCAGTCTTCGTAATCCGAAACTACGCCGCCCCTCTGCGGCCCGCAGGTGCCAGGATACCACGGCAAAACAGAGCCTGCCCAGGTATATCTAAACAAGTACCCGCCTGTACAGTGGGGTTAGGCGGTCATTTTGCAGCTTGTGGTATAAAAATAGACAATGGCAAGAATATTCATGTGAAAATAATGCCATATTCCTATAGAAATGTTGGTTCAAAAATAATGCATACAATAGCACAGATGCCTTCACCACGAATGGCTACAAAAAGATCTCATATCCCAAGCTTATCAACAAGCTAATGTTGCAACTGAAATGTTCTCCAGGTCTCAAAGTCAACCTCACATGATGATGTGATACCAGTTTTCAAGCACAGTAAATATTCTCTTCCCAGAGTATATGATGGGATCAAAGTGATGATGTAGTACATGGTTTTAATAATGCTTTTGCTTTTAAATGTTTTCCATTTCAAACCATGAGCTGGTTCAAATAATATTTGCCTCGATTTGCAATATGTTCTCATTTGTTTTATCACTACAGTTTTGAAGCTTTTGTACTTTTCTTTGCCACAGTCCACTTTGGACTATATGAAATATTTCAGGATTGCACTTTTAACTCACTTGAAATGTTCTCACTTGCTTGGTTTCAAAACATAACAAATGCCATAATCTGTTCATTGGGGACCATCAATGCTATTTTTCATTGCTGTTGCCGGCCACTATTGCTCATGTAAACCTAATACTGCTGCGCCCCCTGTAATCTCAGATGCACCCCAAGTCATTTTGTTCTGGAACCGGGCCTGTACATGGGCATATACTAAACAAAATACAGAGCCCATTCCGTGTCCTGTTATTGCCTTCTAAAAAGTAGTGTAACTCATTACATTTCAGAGACAGTAATATTGTAATGTAACTTATTACTTTCAAAAGACAGTAATAAGTCACATGTAATATATTACATTTTGGAAGTAACTTGCCCAACACTGGCAGTTGGTTTGAGCGGTTGTGATTTAGTGAGCTGGTATTTTTTCGGTAATTAGTGTGAATGCTGTTTACACCTTCAAATCCTCTTTTACCTACACCTTGTGCCAAATGCTTCTCCTTCCACACACTTTGAGCTACAGACTTCATTCCAACTTTAAAATGATCAAAAGACCTTCAGCTATAAAACTTGTTCTTCAGATCTTTCATATCTTTTACACTTTTTGAGATATTTAACTTAGTTTGGAGCTAATTCGGGGGTTTCAGTGCCAGCGCCTGGTGCGCCCTCTCGATATTTAGCACGGTGGAGGAGGGAAGCTCCAAGCTTTTTGTCAGCAAATTCTTCCACGAAAGCGATTACTGATGCTGTGTCGTGTCGTCCATGTTGCTAATGCTGCTAGCTCGTGACAGTTGACCTTCTTCGTTTTCATCGTTTTCCTATGCTGGTGCAATACTTTTCTTACCCCTTTTAGGCATATTACTTCGCCGACCGTGTATATGCTTGCTGTAAATATTTTCCTGGTTATTTGAGTTAAAACGGGCAACTTTGAGTTCTCACTATCGGGAGCCTGTCACGCTATGCTGCGATCCTCATGCCTGCTAGACCGGAAGTTCTATTTTTACATTTTTAACATTTTCAACATCGTGAACAAATCCTTATATGCTCCCGGCAACACACTGAACATCAACTTTGCCTCCTTATTACACTCACCCCTACTTTAGTGGGAACATTTAGTCTGCGTCTTTGATGCGTACAGGCGGATGATGCGGGATGCAATGTAGAGAGGAATAAACGCAGATCATCCTCTGGCTGCAGCCTTGACCGGTACTCAGGGGCGGATCTAGACAAATATTCATGGGGTGGCAAGAGGGTGGCAGGAGAATTTCAGGGGTGGCATCCCCTGGCAGAAGTATATGCTGATTTAATCGCAGTCATATCAATCAATGTTGACTTGGAAAGCCACAATATTGATATTTTAACTCAATAACATTAGGTGACATTATTGTGGCACATCAGTAAAGCCTTAAATATAAATATATAAGGTGGCACATGTAATTTAATGAATTTTAAATGAATGAGTTGGTTTCACTCTTAGACCAGGAGGGGTACCAAATATGCAGACTGCTGCAATAAGTACATTAATTAACTGTCTCATCGATGTGTGTCTGTATGAATATGATAATATTAACAATCATATTATTCCTATCAGCTGTCAATCACTGTTATGATTCACATATTCAGTGTTATTATTAAATAAACTATATTTTTTGGAGGAGTTAATGATGAACGTTCCTCAAGATGCTTGCTCAACCTCCCTCAAATTTGAAAGACCAGTAATTACTATCATAATTCAAAAGAATGAAAGGAACAGTTCAGCGCCCCACAACTTCATTGCAAACAGTTACAACCTTGACTTTAAATCAGAAAGAACAAACATTAAAGAAGTGACTAACTGCATCAGTTAGGGTTAAAAAAACGTGTATTCAGCTAAAACATATACATCGCTGAAGTTATTATCCAGTGGAAAGCCCTTACCTACTGGCCTAGTTAAATCAAAGTAGTTACTTTTTTTTGGCTGGGCAGTGTAGTTTTACACACCGTCTTATTTGACTTTATCAGGACTTGAAACTGTTCTTTGGGGGAAGACTCCCACAAAGAAGAAACATGTATTTACACATGTAAGGTCATCTTCTTAAACAGTTTATTATTCTCATCGACTCATCTGTGAGCAGAGCATCAAGTTGCCATGCCTATAACAGCTGAATGTGGCGATTACCATCTTGATCAGCAAAACGCCTCACAAACTTATTAAGGTTTAAAGCTATGGTGCGTTTTGATTCAATGCTTAGTACAGCCAAACTTGACAGGCTCTTCTCTGTCATAGTAGACCGCAAACAGTGGCGGCTCCAGAGTATTTGTTTTGGGTAATCTATGGTAGGGCTAACTCATACAGTGGTGGGGCTCAAGTCAGTATTTGCAATGTCATTACATACACGCTCCCCTTGACAGTGAAACGCCACGCGTGAGGTTTAGATTATTTCCCTGTCTCAATCCAAATTGAACTGTATGAAATAAAAAGGCACATTTGTCTTGTAGTAAATAAAAAGGGTGACCTGGAGCCAATCCTGCAATTTCCCCACAGGTGAAAGAGTTGAAAACCCAACCCCTGCAGGGGGGTCTGGGGGGATTCTCCCCCAAGAGATTTTTTGAAATACTAACATCAAATACACATTCTGGTACTCTCTTGAGAAGAAAAATAAATAAATATATATTACTACACGACATATTTAAAAAAATGAATGCCATTTTAGTTTTTTGTTACTTTTTTCTGAAAGCTGAACCTGCTGCTCTTCACAGAGAGGAGAGGGAAGAGGCTGTGTGAATTACTTTACATTGTGGATAAGGGTGGATAGCCCCCATTGTTCTGTGTGTCAAAATGAAAGACAGCCCACACACCTATCAATCATCAAACCGTGGGGTCTTATAGTTGTACCGATGTATATAGAGATGTACTACAGCAAAAGTATTCTCCGTCGGGACTTCCTGCAACAACACCCAGCCGTTATAGTGATTCTGATTGGCCAGAAGACATTATCAAAGATGTTCTATTGAGAAGACGATCACTACGTGACAAAAGTTTTCAAAACCGTTTCTAGTCTTCGGTATTTCCAGACAAGTGGCTACTGAAATCAATCTTACTATGCTGTCTGTGCAATTTACTCCGCGCGAGTTGGCAGACTTTGTTTTGCTTACTTTAACATCATTTTTCATGGTGGGGATAAGCCATTTATTGGTATGGCTTTAGCCTACCCCAGTCAAAAACCACCTGTATGTAAATTGTAAAAAAACAATCTGTATGTCAGATATGTCTTATATGTCTTAAATGATATGATGAATTGGAAATGGGGGACCCTGATGTAAACAAGACGAAAGTCTTTCTCTGGTCTGCATCCCCTTAACAATTGTATGTTTGAGCTGTACTGTACTGTACCCAATATACAAGCTGTTAATAAACTTTTCAATCAATCAATCAAAGTCATACCCTGACTGCAAATACCTCATTCCTTCTGTCCAGTGGTGTAGTGGTGTCGCCTGTCAGCGCAACTTACATGATGCTGTCAGCGAACCGATCCGGCCTTTCTGCGCGATCTCAAATGCGGGACATAGTCTCAATGTGTGGGACGCGGGACAAATAATAAAAATGCTGTGTGTTTAGTCCCGCACAGTGCGGGACACCTGGTCACCCTACACACACGGTTCTGCCCCTCACACACACACGCTTCAAATCAAGTTGCATAAATGCTTGAGCTACGTTTTTATTATAATTACTGTGAAATCTGTCTATTATGTTTTCGTCATTAATACAACAAACACACACTTGCAACTGATAACACTGGCAATGATTTTAGATGTATTAGACTATTAAAAAAAGAAATCATGCTCCAAATAAGTGGGGGTACGGCGTACCCCCGCGTCCAACGCCCACTACACCACTGCTTCTGTCTACTTGTATCCGAAATGCTTCTCGTTTTGCGCTGTCCTCCCGTTCAAATGAAATCGCCGCCAATCATATTTCCAAGCTCGCGCCAGGGGGGGGGAGGGGTTACAAAGCTCGCGTCTTGTGCTGCATTCACTTGCACTCGGACATTAGAGATTTTCTCTCATAAATTTCCGATGAGCCACAACTTTTCTTTCAAAACAAAGCTGCCAAATGGGGTGGCAGCTGGGGTGGCAAGGCATTTTTCTGAGGTGGCAGCTGCCACCCCGTGCCACCCCGTAGAACCGCCACTGTACTTGCTTTTGATCAAAGTAAGTATTATTCAAATTAAAATAAAGGGCGGTGCCGGCCGACAACGGCCTGCTGACGACCGGCCGTTCTGTGATTCTCCAGAACACACAGATGGCCAGTCCGCCCCTGCCAGGACCCGTCCATGAAAATCCTCGCTTCAAATAAACGTGGTCATTCGTTTTCTGCCAGACGTTGTCTCGTCTCTCACTTTAGGTAACTTCACTAAAAATCGATCCATGTTGCCGCTCGCATAAAGTTAGCTGAAGTTAACTAGCTAGATTTCACTGTTTCTTGTTATTTTTTTCTCACGCTGCGCCTCCCCTGAAGCTCTCTGGCGCCCACCCGGGGAGGCACGCCTCACACTTTGAATACCGCTGCTCTATACCTTTCTTAATTGCCTCCAACCAAACAAGTAAAAAACACCATGACCTGTAAGGACAATATAAAGGTTTCAACAAAGTACCACTACTGTGGCTTTGTTCTTCTACTGCAGTCCACCTTTGTGCTGTACCATTGTTTTACTGGAAATGAAGGAAACATTTTAGTACATTACAGTACCGGTTGCTCTTCAACACGTGCTGGAGAACACACGGAACCAAGTATCCACACAGAGCATTCTGAAAGCTTGGTTTGGTTACGTTTGGAAGGTCACTTTAGTTAGGTAAGCCATTGAAAACCAAACAATAACTTTCCAATTAGCTAATAAAGTCATATTTGAATATAAATCAGAATTAAGTTGATTGTCATAATGCTGTATTTGTAATAGACAATCCCCCTTCCCCCTTCTATTACCCCTTTCTGGAAGAGCATACAGATGTAGCACTGAATATCGGACTCCAGTTTACAGCTTCCTGCCTACGGCCTGCCAAAGACCAGTATAGAGGAATGTTAAGCCCTTCCACTATTTTCCAAGAGGGCGTTGCCAGATTTTCAATTTCAGGTTTTAACCAGGAGATGGCGCTTCATTCACAAATACAAGTACAAGTTTCATGGACTTTCAGTTGTGTTTTGAAGAGCAATGGAACACATCAATATTTTAGATCAACTAAAGTATATCTAATCTTGTAATTCAATAATATATAGTCTTTATATATTAAATAATCATAATTATAATGTAAATGTTTAAATTACACTTCTTTATTTGTTATGCTCATACTTTAACCTTTACAATTGTTTGCTTTAATATGCAGTATATTTTTGTGTTTGCTTCCTCCTGCTCCCTTTCGGACACATACTGTATGATTTATTATTATTATTAATATGAAGATATTATTAAGATAAGATGTTACTTTATTGATTGAACATTTTAGTTTAGAATGTGCTGTCCCACGGTAATTCAGAAGGCTCACAGGTCACATTCCGACCATTATTTAAAACAATAGGTGCTTTCACACCGTCTACAGTTTGATTTGTATAGAGGGAGGTCTGTCAGTTTTCGAATTACCCATTTGCTTTCGGGGAGCCCTATTTTTCAGAGCACATCCTGCTACTAAATATGTCACACCCACGCTCTGTTGACTGGCGCAGCAGCGCGGATGCGATCAATTGCTATAAAAACACTCTTCTACTAATACAGACGGTGTCACTATGCCGGCGGATGTGGCCGTTGTTGAAGCCTCTTCAGGCTCCGCATCGGCAGGCCTCTCCCTCGGTGTGGAGCTGTCAAGCTCGACCCTAACGCCGCTTACAGCCGGCCAACTAAAAGTTGTTTTCCGTTCACGTTGTAATTTTTAGACTCCTTCACTTCTTTGCTTGTGAATCCAAAAGCTGTGACGCTTGGCTGTTTTCGTTTTGCCATATTTTTTTATTACACAGCCAGAGTCAAAAATATATCAATATGAACATTTCAAATACCGTGCCGGCATCACCGCCATAACCATAGCAACGTAAGTAAGAATGCAGCGCCGCCACGTACAGATGGCAACACCCAGACATATTCACAAATATAAAACAAATATTCAGAAACTGTAATGAACAATAACTATTATTTATTTCAAGAACTGTTATTTACAGAAACTCAACATTTCTAATCTGTGTGACACAAATATGCACGATTGTTTTGGGCTCCCCCTATTTATCTCAAAGTCAGCCATCAAGGGAGCTCCCTCCCTCTTCGGGGGAGCCAAGCTCCCCCTAGCTCCCCCCCATTTCGAATAGTGTCTGTGGCTGAATGGCCAGCGACTAGGTGCGGCGCATTTATCAAAGGTGATCAGAGCTAACTGCCTGCCGTCAGATTTAATTTAAAAAACAGATCTGATTTTAAGACTATTTCTGCGCTCATAAAGAATGATAAGAATAAGAATAATGCGTATTGAACTGGTTTAATTAATTAGTGAGTTTATTTAACACTAGAACCGCCAATCGGGTACATTTGTGTGATGTGTGTTGTGTGTGTGCAATGTAACTTTTTTTCAATAAAATATTAAAGTCTCCCAGTCCGTGACTTTTCCTGAAAGTGAGTTATGTAGCACCCTATGTTGTTAAAAATTGCATTCTAATAGCGGGATTTGACGGGTTTAGGTAGGCCTATACAAAAACCTCTGGCGGTTCTAGTATTAAGGTAATTAGGTACAGTATAAGCCCTTTTTTATCAGTAACGAATTTAGCAGTTGAACATAAAAGTCAACTAACTGAGGGTCACTTGCAATGACAGTGTTGTGTCTAACTGTAAGCTTGTCACTAACCTACCGTTAATTTAGCTGCTGGAGAAGAAAGATCAAGGGGGGAGGGGGGGAGAGAGCTGTGGTTGATGGGCCATTAGTTGTGTAAATACACAGCTGAGAGCTGCCGTTTCATTCAGACTGTTTAAAAAACTGTAACAATGGAATATTTTTCTTAGCGGATGCATGTCAATTTAAATCAATACATACAACTATTTTTTAAATCAATACATACAACTATTTTTTAAATCAATAAAAACATTTTCTAAATCCATAAAAGCATTTAAATTAATATTGGGAGTCATGTCGTTACTTTGTTGAGAATGTGGCCGTGTAATAAGCGGGATAATTTGCAGCGACTTGTTCCTTATGGGGAAAATAACACCCGTCATGTGTGTGTAGAGGTGTGTGTGGTTAAAACACTTTCATGAAGTGAAGGAATGTCCTTCTATAAAACAGCTGTGGGCAGCAGTGGGATTGTCACGGACATGAATTCAAAGATCAAGGCAGACTGGTGCACACACTCTCCTGTCCTGCCAGGCGACACGCCCGTTCTAAGCCGTGTCCCTCACTCCTCACATCCCAAGCCTCCCCACAAGTGTATTATGTTGTTACATCGTTTCAGATGTTATGTTTCAGTTGTGCTCTGTCTATGTTCAGTGATGAAACTTGTCACCTTTCGGCGAAATTCGCCGTTTTGAATCCAAAATAAGTCGTTTGTGTGATTCATGTTGATCTGCAATAAAAATATTTTTGGGGTACGGGGGGGGCTGGGACCCGGAGTAATCTGCGGCCGTGAGCTGTTATGTGCCATCATGACACGCATGGAGTTCTTTTTGTATATATTATAATGAAGTACGAGCTGTGTGCTCGAGTCTTCCTGCCTGTCGGCTCTGCTCATGGATGTATAATAAGGCTCTGCTGCTCCGAAATGATGGTCTAGCTTCAGCAGCTACATTACCGACGGGTGCGTTCGTTAATATTAACTGTGCGTCCGGAGTCACTGTGGCACAGACTGGACCGCTGGTGAACAGCTGTTAGAACGGGCTGTTCAGGTGTTCAGAGCAGAGCTCCCTGTCGGAGCGGCAGAGCGTGATGTGAACTGAAAAGTTTTTCTGTGGCAATATTATTTAAGGAATCGTTGAGCTAGCTAGCTAGCACACATTGTCACTATCTGCTAACGTTAGCTTTAGCCTTCTATTTCTAATAGTTTTTTTCATAGGCTATAAACAGAGGTGGTATAAGTATATATATATTGTACTTGAGTAAAAGTAGAAGTACTCAGATCTTGTACTTGAGTAAAAGTAGAAGTACTCAGGTCTTGTACTTGAGTAAAAGTAGAAGTACTCAGATCTTGTACTTGAGTAAAAGTAGAAACACACAGATCTTGTACTAGAGTAAAAGTAGAAGTACTCAAATCTTGTACTTGAGTAAAAGTAGAAGCACACAGATCTTGTACTAGAGTAAAAGTAGAATTACTCAAATCTTGTACTTGAGTAAAAGTAGAAGCACTCAGGTCTTGTACTTGAGTAAAAGTAGAAGCACACAGATATTGTACAAGAGTAAAAGTAGAAGTAGTCAGGTCTTGTACTTGAGTAAAAGTGGAAGTACTCAGATCTTGTACTTGAGTAAAAGTAATCGTCCCAGAGTGTAGGAATACTCTGTTACAGTAAAAGTCCTGCATTCAAAATGTTCCTCAAGTAAAAGTAGAAAAGTATTATCATCAAAATATAGTGAAAGTAGCGACAGAAAAAGTAGTCATTGTGCAGATTGGTCCATTTCAGAATAATAGATATGATATGTTTTATAATGATTGATCATGAAAGTGTTCTCAAAGCTGGTAAAGGTGCAGCTAGTTTGAATGACTTTGTATACTGCAGGGTAGCTTGTGGATTTACTCCAGGTGGAACTAAAGTCTGATTTAACACTTGATTATATTTCACTTAATTAATCCAGATCTGTGAAGTAACTAAAGTTATTAAATACATGTAGTGGAGTCAAAGTACACCATTTACCTCTGAACTGTAGTGGAGCAGAAGATCAAAGTAGCAAAACATTGAAATACTTAAATAAAGTACAAGTATCTCAAAATTGTGCCCAAGTATAGTACTTGTTGAGTTTATGAACTTAGTTACTTTACACCATGTGGCTATAAAGATAAAAAGACTTAAGCCTTGCACAGAGGCACGAAAATACATTTTCAAAATGCTCAACAGTGCTGCCAAAATTATAAACTGACTGCTCCACAATTTAAAATAAATGCTTTTATATATTTCTATTAGATGTGACTCTTTGGCGTTTCTGTTATTATTAACACTGCTGCTTTAGTTGTTCTGACTGCTAAAATCCTCTGTCATTCCGTGGGGTGGGGGAGCCGGGGGCTCGGATCCTTGTCACCTTTTTCATACCTGATGAGTTTGCATCCCTGTATGTTAAAAAGCCTCAGTCACCTTAATTCATGTAATAAAAACATCTCAGGTCAGTAACACTGAAAGCTAAATGTGCAATACCATGTTCAGCTATGTTACTATTTATAATGTTATTGTTGTTACATCAGAAGATGTACATATTGAAATGATTTCTTAACTTAAAGTAGGCTATTTTTTACAATGTGTGTTGGAAGGATTTATTAAATTACAATGAATATTGTCATTGTTGAAGGCTTTTAGAGAAGGGTGAACTATAAGCCTGAATTACATAACATTTTATACCTAAAAACATAAAAGCCACAATAAATAAATCACAATTATTCTAGTTATTTTTACCTCCCGTATTGCTTTCAACCCACCAGCTTTTATGGTGTTGTTACGTCACTAACTGTAAGCTTGTCACATACAGTCTATGGTCACTCAGAGTAACCTACTGTTAATTTAGCTGCTGGAGAAGAAAGATCAAGGGGGAGGGGGGGAGAGAGCTGTGGTTGATGGGCCATTAGTTGTGTAAATACACAGCTGAGAGCTGCCGTTTCATTCAGACTGTTTAAAAAACGGTAACAACGGACTATTTTTCTTAGCGGATGCATGTCAATTTAAATCAATACATACAACTATTTTTTAAATCAATAAAAACATTTTCTAAATCCATAAAAGCATTTCAATTAATATTGGGAGTCATGTCGTTACTTTGTTGAGAATGTGGCCATGTAATAAGCGGGATAATTTGCAGCGACTTGTTCCTTATGGGGAAAATAACACCCTTCATCCAGATGAGGATCCCTCCGCTACACTTTGGGATCCTGATCGACCGACGAAGCTCCATTAAAATATACATATTTTTGGTGAATTACTGAGTTTAGGCACGTTAATAACGTTTTAATGAAGTTGAATACAGTATATTCATATGTGTCAGTGATTTCATGTCAATTCGGCGGACATAAACATAAATGATCGTGGTGAAGATGATGATTAAATTAGGATTAAAAATCGAGAGCCGGGCTGCATTTCATCCCGTTCGTTTTTTTCGAATAACACAATTATTTGGTTGAATAACAACATGGTGATGTTTTGTAAATGATTACATGTCTCTTATTTAGCACAGTAGTATTATATCCGTGACATATGGATCTTAACAAAGTTCCGCTGTACATCCAGCGTACTGTATCTCACTTTATTTCACATGAGCTCCAGTGTGGAACCCCATTGCACCCCCTGGTGGATCAATGATCCATTGCAGCTGGCTTCATTATAATTACATTTATCTATCACGGGGGCGGTCTCAAGTCAAGCTGGAGGTTTTCCCTTGAGCGAGGGCAGATCACTTACCAATCACGGCCCTCGCGTTTCAAACTGTCTGAAATGAATCGCTACATCTGTAGTAAACAATTAACTAAATTGTCCAGCATAGGCAGCAAAATTATATTTGGTCATCAAGGACAAAATAAACACAAAAACATGTACAAACACAAACACACATAGAAAACACACACACTCAATGTTACAGTAAAACAATGGCAAATGAGGCTCATTTTCACATTTACTTTATTTATTTCTAACCCTGATCCTAACCCATGAACAATTATTCCAAAGTTGAGGTGTTTATTTGTACTATCATTCAGTACATAAATCCTAATGTAAAGCACCAACCTTGGCAGGGCTCCATGTCAGAGTTCCAGTTCAGACAGGGCAGTGGTAGTCGGCACATTCTGCCCCCCCCCCCCCCTGTCCTGTCTGCTATCTCCGGCCTTGTTATTAGACTTTCATTAACTTTCTGTCAATATCCAATCTAGTTTAATATTCCGTCAGAATTGTCTCAGTGTGTGTCCCACTCTGCTGTATTCTGTGTTCCCTACCTGATGCAAACAGTGGTCCACTCCTGCCCAATGATAACAACAGATTCCAGTCACACCATCTCCTCTGTTATTGATGTTCTCATACACACTGTGGACTGTGGCTCTGTGCCACACACTCTGCCTTCCACACGCCTCTGTGGTGACAGTGTGGGACACCACACCTATTGTTTGATGCTCTCTGGCCTCTCTCTCCAAGAGCGTTCTGGAAAACCACAGCCAGGCCCAAACACACACACACTCAAACACACACACTTAAAAATAGGAAGAGTACTGCAGCATGTTGCCCAAATCATATGCTGATAAAAAAGATCACACTCGGAGGTGCATATAAAGTAGATAACGATAAATAAAGTCCATGTCAAACATGCAAACAGAATGGTGTTTTTCCATCTGTGTGGAACAACTCCATGATGAAACCTGCCCCTGATCTGTCATATAAGTCTACATTATAGAGGTAGCTGGATCAGCACACTGTATTAACTGCATTGAGGTCAATATTATAGACTTAATCTTTCAGAGTTTAACGGAATGTTGATGAATGAAAATAACGGGTTAGGAAAAGCATGGTATGTACTGATTATATTTATGGAATATCCTGTTTGGTGAGAACATGATTAGTAAAGACACGTTTGCTTATTTGGTTGATTTACATTTTAGTTTTGATGATTGAATCAATAGAGATCCGTTGGAGTTAATGTGGGCTGGTATTTGTAGTAAATATAACAGTGTCTTAAAAGCCTTGCCAATAAATAGGTACATTTCCAGATAATGCTTGCTTTTGAGAATGACAAAACACATTCATACATGTAGTTCATAGTATAGTTTGCATTTTAGAATGCAATGTAGCAGAGCAAATATATATTGTAGTTTTGATCAGTGCTTTAAGAATGGGGATATAGAAATACTACCGTGCAGAAACTGTCTTGGAGTTTTCTTATGATTGTATGTCTACATGTATCCATATCCAAAGAGTTTTTTAAAGACAACAACATCACTGGATTTGTTGCTTGATTGCTCAAATGTTATCAGTAAAAACACAACTGATGTGGCATGATATACACTTCAAAAATGATATTTATAATCACATTTCTGAGGGTTAACTTAACATATATATTAAATATATAACTTATCTTATGAATAATACCTACAAATAAAAAAGTGAAATAATATAGAGTGGTATTTAAAACAACAGATAAACAAATGCAGCTTTTAAAAATATATGTACCGCAATTTGTTTACATATTTGTCATCACACACTAATTCAAGTACAATATATTTCTCTGTCATTAGCGATCGTATCTGAGAAGATACCAGCTGTTCGATGACATTGGTCAGCTTCAACATTTATGCTACAACAACATGTTTTCAATCACAAAGTACTCAGAGTTCCATGGCAATGGAAGCAT
>NC_136903.1:36957390-37026983 GCF_949606895.1 Notothenia rossii
CCCAGCAGGGAGTAGCATCCTGCGGGAGGGCAGGGTCAGGAACAGACTTGGGCGGTTAATGGATACACTGAGTCCACAGGAATATCCCACAGTTTCCCTCTACATCGCTCACTTCCAGGAAAAGGATACTAGTATCTGAAAATAAAATGATGAAGCTGAATCATAACGAAACTTTGACAACAATTTTAATAAGTGTATATACAGAGAATTGATAAGTGATTAATATTCCCAAACCCTTATGGGATAGTTTAGCATTTTGGGGAATGAACTTAGTTATTTTTCTTTCCAAGAGTGAGTTCAGAAGATTTGTTGTCAATCTCATGTCTGTGTTCGATAGGGGAAGCATGTAGATTCTACAGAATAAAGTGTGTTTACAGCTGTTTCAAAAATGCTACTGCATATGTTAAGAAATAGCTTGAAGCTTGTTCAAGTTCCGGCTGCACAAACGGTGATAAACTGTTTCAAGTGGGAGTGGGGGGTTAGAAAGATGTTACTTTACGAGACCTATGTACCAAGTTATTAATACCTTGCATCTTTAAACTTGGAAATGTAAATAGAGGCCTCTTTAATCGTCAGACACATGTAGAAAACACCAAAATGGAACATGCTGATGATTTGACATGCTCTGCAATATGAATTATCAATTTTTCAATGCTCTTTTCTATTGTTTTTGATTTATGCATACATATTCCACCTGCCAGGAAACTAATACTGTAGTTTATATTAATTTGAGCACAGAGTAAACAAAACAAACAACAAAACATGATGAGAGCATTGTCTTTTGTCATGAATATTAGTAATGCAAGTTGCAAAAGTTTTATAATCCCAACATTTAAATCAAGAAAAACCAGATGGATCCAGACTTAATCCAACTACATTGTTTGCCTTAAGATCCTCTCATTGTGGAATCCAACAATCAAGCAAAACGATCGCTTAAATGTTCAGCTAAAATAATGGCAACCATGTGATTATGTAATAATTGTGACAGAACTATATTCTCATGATGAGGAATTGTCAACAATAACCATATTTCCCCCAGATCCTGATCTCTGGATTGTACTAACTGCAAATACATTTTACGAAATAAAACGTTACAATTATAAATCCATATTTCATAAACATTTAGACGTAGCTTAAAACGGTCTTTAAGTAGAATAATAATTAGATCACATAACATCTGATGCCGATATAAATAAAGCAGAAGTTTGGCAGAAGTTTATTGTGTCACTGACCACTTCAACTTTATTCTAGAATCTATGTTTAGTGTGTAATGCTGTGCTGACTTCCTGTTTACATTGACATACAGATGTTTCCTGGTAAACCATTTAAGCTGATTCAGTAAATAACTAGTTTAAAATCAGCTGCTGGTTACTAAGAAAGTAGGAAGCACATCACCAGAGATGGTGTTACTAAAAAAAAGTAATATATTACATATTACATTAAAACAAAGTAATATATTACACTACTTCGTTACTCTATACATAAAGTAATTTACTCGTTACTTTACTCGCAGTGCCGGCCCGCCCCTCCCTACAGGCAGATCACGCAGACTGCTAAAGATTCAAATGTTCTCTTTAGTTCAGTTTCCATTGTCGCATAACACTGATCCAGATAGCTCCTGAATGTTTTCCTATCTGACCATGGCTGTCCTCTGTCTCCTGCTATATGTATGTTGCGCAGTATATCTCTGAACGATGGTGATTCCACTGTGCAAATGGGCAACATTTCCTCTACTATGAAGGATGCTACAAGCTTGTCCATCTCTGCTTTGGTTACCGGTCCTCCAAATTCTAATTGTTGTTGCTTCGGCGGCGGCGCACTCACAACATCCTCACTCTGGGTTCGGGGGTCCTTAGCTATTAGCTTCACCTTAGCATGTGTTCTTTGCAGGTGTTGAGGTTTGACGTGGTGTTTACAGCAGTGGATAACATTTTCTGGCCTGGACACAGTTTGCACCTCACCGTCAACTTCCTGTCTATTCTTCAGACAAACTCAAAATAATGGGCATACCTCCACTCTTCGAAAGTTATCGCTGACTCAGCCATGTTTATGCAGCACTGCACGCGGAGATGTGGACGCGCAAGTCGCGCAGATTACGTACATATAAACCTGCGGCGGAAAACCCTCTTGTCTGTCAGTGTGATTATGACTGATTTTATAAAAGTAACGCGTTACATTACTCCGTTACCGACAAAAGTAATATTATTACAGTAACGCGTTATTTTGTAACGATGATGATCAACTTTGTAACGCCTTACACCCAACTCTGGACATCACACACCAACTCAGTGATACATTTACAGCCCAGACCTTAAGAGCCAGGCTATGACAGAGACCACCTTCATAACTCATTTCCTTTCTCCATTCTTTATAAAGAATCCTGCTGAGTTTAGCAGATTTTGTCAATAAACTCAACACTTCCTCCTTCCTCCATTTGTACTTGCTGTCATGGTTACTTCATCATAATACTAATTTCTGCAGCATGAATCCCATTGGCAGAACATTGTTTTACATGGCATTAACCATGGCCTTTGCCTTCTTTCTTGACCATTGTCATTCACACAGTCACAGTGTTAATAATTGAACATAAAGCGGGATAACTCATGGGGAGAACGGTAAGGGGTCACAAAATGTGTCGTACATTTTATTTTTAGCATTAAAATGTGTCATTGATGAGACAAGGGAGGCATTATGTAACAAAAGCTGTATAGAAACTTATATATAACATTGTTGTCTTCTTTTCTGTGCGACTAAAGCGAACTTTATAATTAAAAGCAACAAAATAAAGTATAAAAAACTATATTAATTTATTGTAAGAAAAATTAAGACAAGTTACATCAATGTAATTGTTTCCTTTGTCAATACTGGCTGTTACGTTATTGTAATGCAAGTATGGACAGATTTTCAAAACAAACATTTAGCGTCAGCAGTCTGCATAAGACAGATCTAATGTGAATTTCTCAATGATTGTTTTACAAAGAATGTAATTTTCGAAAAAAACAGACTAAAGCCTCATATTAGCTCCAGCTGAACTTTATTGTATATGGATATTAATTGTTTATTGCACCAACACCAAACCTCTTGATCCCTTCACAGTCAGTTTGGACAACAGGAACAACAACTAAGAACTGTATGTCATGTCAGAAGTTATAAGACTCATCAAAAAATATAATCATAGCCTCAGTTCAATACATATGTACAGACTATTCCACAAACGTATCAAAAATGGATATAGATATGGAAACCCAGCCTGACTAAATCCTTATGTGTTGTAGCATATTCACACTGGCATAGTGATTTAAGGAGGAGTGACCAAAAGTATTTGTTTATTTGTAGAATTAACTCTTGTGTTGACACCACTGACCAATTCAATCAAGTCAAGAAAAGTTCTAGAAAAATACATTTGAGGCTGAGAGTGATGTTCAGGAAGGGACCTCCATTGAATCACATGACTTTGACAAACATATTAGGTTCAAAATAAGTGACAGAAGCTTTTGTTGTTAGGGTATTTGATGTGAATTCTCCATCCATCAACTCTGTAATAAGTGACAAACCTGTTAACCAGCGACAGACAAACAGAGAGTTAATGATTAGAGTTAAGCTGGTCTGACTGAGCTGCACCGCTTCATACCTCCATATCCACTGTACATGGTGCCGTGGTGGTGGTCGTAGTCAAGTGTTTCTAGCGAGGGGTCCACCCAGTTCCAGAAACAACCTCCTAGTCCTTACTCCAAGTGGACTCCTAGTTGGTAAACTTTCCTTTTGCTTTTAGCCACTCACTATTCTGGGCATTCGGTTAACTTTTCTTTCTTTCCAGATCTATTTCCCTTTTTCTCTTTCCCCATATCCAGTGTCACAGTTGGTAATCCTTCGTCCACTCACCTACTGATCCTCTCTCTCTCTGACACAATGATAAGAGGAGGGGGGAGGAGGAAAAGGAAAAGGAAAAAGCAAGGCGGTCCTCCCTCCATTTCTTCCCCATTGACATCACCGGTTTTTCCTGCCCCTCCTCCCTGCTGGACATATTGTTTCGGACCACACACACAACATCCTCCCGCCACACTACAGCATCCATCTGTACTAACATTGAGCGGCATCACTGCATGTGCACTGCACTGAACTCATTTGTGCTGCTTTAAATTGTTTGGAGGAATTAATGACACATTATTTATGAGGAAGAACCTCGGGGGAATGGAAAACTTAGTGTGCTAATTTTGTGCTGACACAGAAAAAGTAAAGTGATGACTAATTAAGAGGGTGTTGTTCTGGGTAATAGTGAACAAAAAGAGGTTTTACAGTGGTGAATCTGGCTCAACAAAAGCACAATGCAACCTTCATCAAGAAACCCACCCTTCACGCCAATTAAACGCATTGAACTTAAACATTTTGTAATGTAGAGCCAAGATATAGTCAGGGATGTTCTTTAGATTCCGCTACTCTCCGATGCACTTCGATCATTTTATGCAACTAATTGTTGGTGTTGCTTTAAAGGTTGCACTCGGTTCCCTCCATTACCATGTTTGGCACAATGCTAATATCTGCCAAATTTGAAGAAATTCCATCAAGACGTTCCTGAGATATCACTTACACAAGAATGAGACAAATGTGAGGCCACAGTGAACTTGAACTGTGATCTTCTTCCAACCCTTTTCTCCTTCAGTCCAAATGGACGTTTGTGCCAAGTAAGAAGAAATTCCCTCCAGTTCCTGAAATATCTAATTTACAAGAATGGTCAATCTGCCTCTAAAAGGCTAATCATGTGCGTCCTTATTTAAGATAAAATTCTACCTACGGCCTCTCCTGCTTTTCCGGTTATTACCCGTCCCCTTGTGTGTTATGTAGCTTTTTATGTATGTAAACGGTATGCAGAGTCACAAACCCTCAAAGTACACCCTGTAGCGAGTAAAACTCTAACACAGAAAATAACTGTCGTTGGAGATTTGTCTTTTTCCATTGTTTTCTTCTTATAGTGTAGTAAGTACAGTGACGTATTGGGTATAGTGACGTAACCACCACGGCACCATGTACACTCAATCTTTTCTCAGCTGCAGCTCCGCAGATTTCTCAGCCTGAACTCAGCCTGAGACGGCGAGGGCTTGTTCTGGGCTCGTTCTGAGCACACATGCAGACTCACAGCCAGGCTGCAGGTGTGTGTGTGTGCTCGGGCTGGGTTCAGGCTGGGTTTTGCTGTGTCTCGCTGTCTCCCAGATCCCCCGCATCAAGCCAGCTCACACTGTCCGCTCCAGCAGCGAGCCCCGCAACGTCCCGCCAACACGGCACCCGGACCCCATGCAGCATTCTCATCTGTTTGTCATTGCTGGTGTCATTTTCTGGTTGCTAACGCCATTGTAACACTTAATCACTGATGTTCCGCTGTAATGGTGGTGGACTAATCAGAACAGAGTGGGCGAGCTGACCAATCAGAGAACACTGGGCTCATAGGGAGGGAGGGACAGGAGCTCCAACATGCCATTTAGGAGAGAGTGAATACACATACTATACAGAGATGCTGTATGAGAAACCAATGTGAGTTTGGAAAATTGCACAATATAAATCTATTTTAGTATACCTCAACAATGGAATTATGATCAGTAGAAATGGCCATGACATGGGACCTTTAAGAGATGGGATACAAGAATAGAGAGGCGAAGTCCCTCCCTTTCCGGTGGACCTCAAGGGACCTTATTTCGGAAAAATCATGTATTGAAGTCAATGACGAGAGAAAAGTTATCTTTCAATACCGGTTGAATTGTGCCATGAATTACACATATGATGTTTGTCAATCTTAAAAAATCATTTCCATGTCAAAAAAGTTAGTTTGTCGTAAAACTGTTGAAATATAAGACGCAACTAGAAGGACTACAAATCCCAGAGTCGCGTAAGTGATGTCATAATTGTTTTCCTCCACTAAATATAAGAGATAGCTAAGATAAGATAACTTTAACAAGATGCCTGTGTGCTTTGTACCAGGTTGTAAATCATACCAGCAATGGGTCTTGCTCGTTCTTTTGCTTCCCGTCTGATGAAAGGACCAGGAGTGGCTAGATCAAGTTAGCTACCTAGCTAATAGCAAGCACGTTAGTTAGCATTACAGCCTTAGCCTTGTAATTTTTATTGGCCTTAACATGAAGTAACATTAAGTAACCCAAAATGTTAAACAGTAAGAGTAGTTGTTTCTACACGGACCACTATTGCGGTCAGCATGTTGTAACTTCCGGTTGTTGTTGTTGTCATCTCCGGGTATCCCGTGTGCCTGTTCTGTTGCTGATAGCTTATTATCTTAACTTAATCGATCGTTTTAAAAACTCTTGATCACGGCAACTGCCTGACGTTGTAATCACACGTTACTACAGCTTAAGCACTCACAACTCTCCTTCTCTTTACGACTGTAACTCCACAGTTGCTTACACTCTTTTCGGGTTTGCTAACGGTAGCTACTTTAGCTTGATAGCTAGCCATGGCTCTTTCCCCACCCTCGGGTGCTATTTCCTGCTCTAACGGTCTCATGTTTGGTTACTTCCCTACCTCCTTTACTGGTACCGATACATGTGTTAAATGTAGTATAGTTGTTTGGTTGGAGGCGGGAATCTTAACCATAGAAGCCCGGCTCCGCATCTTAGAAAGTAACTCAGCTACAGTAAAGCCCATGTTAGCCGGTGCGGACCGGCAAAAGGTAGCTCCTCTTAGCCGTTCCCCGGCAACTCCCGAGCAGCAGGGAGATTGGGTGACTGTTCAGAAGGGGCATAACGCGAAACCCGCAGGTCCCCACCAACCTGTTCACGTATCTAACAGATATTCCCCACTCAGCGAGACACCCGGTGAGAAGCCAACTCTGGTTATTGGTAGCTCTATTATGAGACACGTGAATTTAGAGACCGAAGCCTCCACAGTCACATGCATTCCGGGGGCCAGAGCGGGCGACGTTGAGGCGCATCTTAGACTGCTGGCTAAAAATAAACGTAAATACAGTAGGATTGTTATTCACGTCGGTGGTAATGATGTTCGTTTACGCCAATCAGAATGCACCAAACTTAATGTGGCGTCGGTGTGTAGTTATGCTAAAACAATGTCGGACACCGTAATCTTCTCTGGTCCCCTCCCCAATCTGATCAATGATGACATGTATAGCCGCATGTCATCATTTCAGCGCTGGTTGTCTTGGTGGTGCCCAGCAAACAATGTGGGCTTCGTGAATAATTGGACAGCCTTCTGGGGAAAACCTGGTCTGATTAAGAGAGACGGCATTCATCCTACTTTGGAAGGTGCAAATCTCATTTCGGCAAACATTTCAGGGCTCTGTGGACTTAATCCATGACAAACTGGAGTTGAGACCAGGAGGCAGAGTCGCAGTCTTACACGCTTCTCTGCGCTCTCTCCTAGGCAGTCATCCATAGGAATCCCGACCCCAATAAAATACCCAATATTAACGGTGTGTGTGTCTGCCCAAGGACAATTTAAGGTAAAACCTAATAGAGGTGTCCTACATAATAACCTAATAAAAGTAAATGTAACAACTACTACAGTGCAACAAAACAGGAAAATGAAATGTGGTCTCTTAAACATAAGATCTCTAGCATCTAAAGCAATATTGGTAAATTATTTAATATCAGATTATAATATTGATATATGCTGTCTCACTGAAACTTGGTTGAGACATGAAGAATATGTCAGCATAAATGAGGCCACTCCACCCAGCCATATCAATACTCATATTGCCCGAGGCACGGGCCAGGGAGGTGGAGTTGCAGCAATCTTTGACTCAAGTTTACTTATCAATACTAAACAAAAATTTAATTATACCTCCTTTGAAAACCTCACTTTTAGTCTTACGCATCCGACCTGGAAAACTTTGCAGCCAATCTTATTTGTTACAGTGTACCGTGCAACAGGTCCTTATTCAGAATTCTTATCAGAATTCTCTGAGTTTTTATCAGCTTTGGTACTTAAAACAGATAAAGTAATTATCGTAGGTGACTTTAATATTCATGTTGACGATGATAAAAATAGCCTTACTGTTGCATTTAACTCTATATTAGATTCTGTTGGTTTCTGTCAGAGTGTAAATAAACCAACCCACTGCTATATTTACACTCTCGACCTTGTTCTGACTTGTGGTATTGAAATTGAGCAACTATTAGTCGAACCGCATAATCCTGCTTTATCCGACCATTTCTTAGTAACTTTTGAAGTACTGTTACTAGACTACAAAACATTAGTCAATCTGTTAGTGCTATAGCCAAATGTAAGGAAGAGATTCCACCAATACTTAACTCGATAGCATGTCTGCATGTAAGGGAGGAAACTTATACAAAATGTACACCACCCGAAATTGATCATGTTGTTGATAGTGCTACAGATGCCCTGCGAATAAAACTCTGTTGCTCCTTTGAAAAAGAAGAAAATAAAACAACATAGATTAGCTCCATGGCATAATGCCGAAACCCTCAAAATAAAGCAAAAGTCGAGACAACTTGAAAGGATATGGCGTTCCACTAAACTTGAAGAATCTCGTTTAATTTGGCATATTACTCTCAATGAATATAAGAAAGCACTGCGTAAAGCGAGAGCAGCCTAGTACTCTTCATTAATAGATGAGAATAAGAATAATGCAAGACTTCAGCACTGTAGCCAGGCTGACAGAGAGCCACAGCTCGATTGAGCCTTCTATTCCCATAGCACTCAGTAGTAATGATTTTATGTGCTTTTTTAACAATACAATTGTTACTCTTAGAAACAAAATTAATGACCTCTTGCCTTTGACCAATATAGTATTATCAACAGCTCCCGGAAACGTAAGTTCTAATATTACACTAGAAAGTAAACTAGAATGCTTTTCAGCCATAAACCTTGAACAATTAAATTAAATGATTCTCTCTTCTAAACCATCAACGTGTATCTTAGACCCGATTCCAACTAAGCTGTTAAAAGAAGTTTGTCCATTAATTAGCACTTCTTTATTAAATATTATGAATATGTCTTTATTATCAGGCTATGTTCCACAATAATTCAAAGTAGCAGTGATAAAACCGCTTCTTAAAAAGCACAACCTCGATCCAGAGGTTTTAGCCAACTATAGACCTATTTCTAATCTTCCGTTCCTCTCAAAAATTCTTGAGAAAGCAGTCGCAAAACAGCTGTGTGATTACTTAAAAAACTATGATTTATTTGAAGATTTTCAGTCTGGCTTTAGAACACAACATAGCACAGAGACAGCTCTGGTTAAAGTCACAAATGACATTCTAATAGCCTCAGACAAAGGACTTGTCTTTATTCTTGTTTTGCTCGATCTCAGTGCTGTATTTGATACTATCGACCATGATATCCTATTGCAAAGACTAGAGCACTTAGTTGGCATACAGGGAACTGTTTTAGGCTGGTTTAGGTCCTATCTATCTGAACGCTCTCAGTTTGTACGTGTCAACGATGAATCTTCCACGCAAACCAAAGTTAGCCATGGAGTGCCACAGGGCTCAGTGCTTGGACCTATTTTGTTCACCCTATATATGCTTCCGTTAGGCAATATTATAAGGAATCATTCTGTAAACTTTCATTGTTATGCGGATGATACTCAACTATATTTATCAATCAAGCCTGATGAAATTAATCATCTAAATAAAATTCAAGACTGCCTCAAGGACTTAAAAACGTGGATGACCTTACATTTTTTTTATGTTAAACACGACCAAAACTGAAGTTATTGTACTTGGCCCGAAGAATCTACGATACAAATTATCTAAAGACATAGTAACTATGGACGGCATTAATTTGGCCTCCAGTGAGACTGTAAGGAATCTTGGTGTTATATTTGATCAGGATTTATCCTTTAACGCCCACATAAAATCAATCTCGAGGTCCGCCCATTTCCATCTACGTAACATTGCAAAAATCAGGCATATCTTGCCTCAAAACAATGCAGAAAAACTAGTCCATGCATTTGTTACTTCAAGGCTGGATTACTGTAACTCCTTATTATCAGGGTGTACCAAGAAGTCAGTCAAGTCGCTTCAGCTGATTCAAAATGCTGCAGCTCGTGTACTAACCAGAGTTAGGAAAAGGGACCACATTACTCCTGTTCTGGCTGCCTTACACTGGCTCCATATACAACACAGGATAGAATTAAAAACTCTTCTTCTCGCCTACAAAGCCCTTAATGGGCAGGCGCCATCTTACCTTAAAGAACTCATTATACCCTACTGTCATTGCGTTCCAAGAATGCAGGGTTGTTGGTTGTTCCTAGAGTCTCTAAAAGTAAAATGGGAGCCAGAGCCTTTTCTTATCAAGCTCCACTTTTGTGGAATCAGCTTCCAGTTTGTGTTCGGGCGGCAGACACCCTATCCATTTTTAAGAGTGCGCTTAAGACCTTCCTTTTTGATAAAGCTTATAGTTAGGGCTGATTAGATTCAGCCCCTAGTTTTGCTGATATAGCCTTAGTTTGTCGGGGGACATCTTACTTCTTCCTTCTTTCTGTCTATACCTGTGTACTCTCATGTTCCGATTAACCCAGCTTCCCCAAATGTCTTTCTTTTTGGTGTCTATATACGCCGGGATCCGGAGTCATGGATAATCCTGCGGTCCTGTCTCATGGATCGCGAGTCCTGGATCGCGAGTCGTGGCTGTGGTGCTGGATCATAAGTCCTGGATGGATATCCTCGTGAATTCATCTTCCTATTATACACACATGCATTTCCAAACATTTGGACTACCTATGTTGCAAATGTATTATCTTTTCAATTTACACACGGCATCTATTGCACGTCGGACCGTCCTGGGAGAGGTATCCCTCCTCTTTTGCTCTCCCTGAGGTTTCTCCCATTTTTCCCTTTAAACTGTGGGTTTTCTCCGGAAGTTTTTCCTTGTACGATGTGAGGGTCTAAGGACAGAGGGTGTCGTATTTTCATACTGATATTCTGTACAAACTGTGGAGTCCACTGAGACAAATGTAACATTTGTGATATTGGGCTATATAAATAAACATTGATTGATTGATTGATTGATTGATTGATTGATTGATCGTGGTCATATTTCTTGAACCCTTTGAAGAGAACTATCAAACCGGTGTGATCATTCTATAATACACCATTTAAGCCCTGGGGAGAAATGCTAACGCTACATTAGCATCGGCGATGTTTTCTACTTCATGCTATCTGCACAAATGATTAACATTGAACATTAAAAAGATCAGGCATTTCAGGGAGAATCGAAGGAAGGCAGGCAGGCGGGCAGCTTTGTATGACATTCTTCTGGACGTGTTTCATTGTGGTGATCGTGAGAGTAGTCAATCCCTTTTTTGGCAAGATCGTAGTGACGTCCATCTTGGTGACGTGTGTTGTTGTGCGAGACCCGAGATGTTTTTTTTTAACTTGCAAAAATTATCTTTTAAATTAACGAACATCATATGTGTAATTCGTGGCACAATTCAAACGGGATTGAAAGATAACTTTTCTCTCACCATTGACTTCAACACATAATTTTTCCGAAATAAGGTCCCATGGAGATCCACCGGAAAGGGAGGGACTTCGCCTCTCTATGGGGTCTTATCCAAGCCCACAGGAAGTGAGCCGTTGAAGCACATTTTCGTGGCGAAATGGTGGTACTACATCTTCCGTCTCAGTCCGTGACATCGTTTTGCCCAAAAATACTTTCTCCCATTGCCTTACATCCGTATAGAGGCGTCTGTTAATCAGTAGATTTGACTTTTTTTATAGCTAAATTGAATACCTAGTACGAACACTTGAATAGCCCTTATTTAAATCATTGGGGCATAAAAGTTGTAAAATGCACTTAAAGCTTGTTATTTACCCTCTCTAATCATTTGACTGAGCCAAATACGGCCATGCCACTGCTGTGTCATAGAGGATGGGAGGTAGCGTTTAAGGAAAACCCATCCGCAAATATATTTACTACGAGTTACATTAGATAATGTCCATCAATAAGAGATTGTTTCATTTCCTTTATATTTTGACAAGACACAAAGGAATCCAGCTGCAGTGGCGCTGCCATGCAGTCTGTGTGGCCGCTCTAACCTGTTAACATGTGGGCCAAAATAATAAAGCAAGAGGTCCAAGACCCAGTTTGGCCCCTTCATTATAAGTCTGTCTGAAGTCCCTGATGAGGACTTCAAGCCTCTGTTTGATATGTACTATACATGAGAACAGATGTGCATTTGTATCTGAATAACTAAAAGTCCAATAGTTCACAATTCAGTGAGATGCATTTCTACTAATCCACCTATGAAGTTAAATAAATGACATTTAATAAAAACATAAAATGGGACCTTGGAGTTCTTGAAGCATTTTAGACTGTGAGTGAGCAATGCTGGCCAAGCATATTAACGCCACAACCACAGGCTACTTTATATTTAACTTGTCTCCACATTCTTCCCATTCCTGTCATTTTTCTAGACCATGTATGCTCCGTTCCTCTTCCTCCGACATTGATATTGTCATTCTTTTACTTTTCTTTACAATTGTGAATCTTAAAGCTCTGCTGCATTTTTTTCAGTTTTTTGGATGCTTCAGAATGTATAGGGCCGGGTGGAGTATTCTTGTTAACAAAAAAGTTATTTTTACATGAATCACTACAACCACTGTGTGCGTCCTAGAGGTCTTAAGAAAAAGCACTTTCTTACTTATTATGAAAAGGTCCCATGTTTTGGCCATTTCTACTGATCATAATTCCATTGTTGAGGTCTACTAGAATAGATTTACATTGTTCAATGTTCCAAAATCACATTGATTTTCTCATACAGCATCTCTGTATAGTATGTGTATTCACTCTGTCCTACACACCTTGTTGGAACTCCTGCCCCGCCCCAGACACACAAGCACGCGGTTTGATTAGCTAGAGCTTGTACTGGCATATGATTCGATTGGCTGACGCCTCCGTCGAAGCGTCAAAAGTAGAACATTGCTCTACTTTTGCAGCGAGCACCGCAAGAAAAGCTACGCTTTGATCCCACAATGCAGTTCGGCGAGGCGTGACGTCACCCCATTCAAAGTGAATGGGCAGAAGCGTTGAAGCGGCAACGCACGCCGCCGTGTGTAGGGGCCGTTAGTCTATATCCAGCATCCAGGGAAACACAGCGGGAAATCCACCTCACAACGTCAATAGGCCCCTGAAGAAAGAAATGGAAAAAGATGAATGTAAAAAGATAAATCTCCAACGAGGCGTTCTGGGGCAGCATAGACACGTATTTTCTGTGTTAGAGTTGTACTCGCTACAGGGTTTACTTTGAGGGTTTGTGACTTTGCAGACCGTTTACATGCAGAAAAAGCTACATAACACACAAGGGGACGGGTAATAACCAGAAAAGCATATGGTGGGACCTTTAAAGTATGTTTTTAAATCTAAAATGGTTTATGTCCATGTTTAATAGCTTGTAGTCTTTTTTTCTACATTTGTTGCCCCATTACTACAACCTGTTTATTATTGGAATGGTATAAAGCTGCACAAAATGGCAGTTAGCTCAGAGAAAAAGACGGTGTTTGCTTTTTCTTGAGGTGGCGACGACATCCACTCACAGCTAATGTGAAACATTGAAAAAAGATGCTGCTGCTCAGGAAAAGGCTTAATGTGGATACAGGTCTTAACAGAGGAAGTTTGTTTGGAAAAGTAATAGGAAAACAAAACTCCACTTTACTTCGACCTGGACCGTAATAAGTAAAGACAGTGTGCAGGGCTTTTTATATCTGAGGTGGCAGATTGGAAAATGCATACATGAACATCACATACAGTCACTTCCTGATTGGTTTGTCTTAATCACTGCAGCTCTTCTTTCTCTACTCCCTCTTTTATATCATCAAACATCATGGCTTTATATTACTTCGCCTCCTCTGAAGAGGAAGTGCTGCATTATGCTTACAACTATTTTATAGCAGACTGATCGACTCAGAACTTGCTGCAGTTAGCCAGTCTGTCACTTAGTCAAATATAATTTACAGACACCAGAGACAGTGTTGAGACAGTGTTTACCTCTGCTGGTGCGTTTAAGGTCGCCTAAAACTCCGGCAAGATTCTAAATCCAGAACAACCAAATTCACATTGTCCTCTTTCCATATTTGCATATTTCCATACTTCCATATTTGTATCTTTTTGGGACTGTACCTGTGTTTGTTATTCTGACACAATACTGTATAGTAGCTATTTTATGCAATGCTTTTCCGCCACTTTAAAACATTTTACTGTAGTACAGGAATGTTCACAAAATATTTAACGCATTTAACGCATGTGCAGAATGGCCCGCCCCATACATCCCACCAGTGGCAGTGCCAGGGTATGGCTGGGGTAGGCTACACCCATACCAAGAAATGGCTTAGCCCCACCATGAAAAATGATGTGAAAGTAAGCAAAATAAAGTCTGCCAACTCGCGCCGAGATTTGCACAGACAGCAGTTAGTAAGATTGATTTCAGTAGCCACTTGTCTGGAAATACCAAAGACCAGAAACGAAAACTTTTGTCACGTAGTGATCGTCTTCCCAATAGAACATCTTTGATAATGTCTTCTGGCCAATCAGAATCAAGATAACAGCGTGGTGTTGTTGCAGGAAGTCCCGACGGAGAATACTTTTGCTGTAGTACAGGGGCGCATTTGCGTACCGACGTACTTGTGAAGCTTTTCCAGAAGGCGGTTAGATCACCGGACGACAAAGTCGGTCTCCGTGTGCACAAACAGGGCTGCTGTTAACGTTGGTCTGTACAACGGAATTGTGCCAAAACTTCGCCAACCGGCTGCGGAGGGAGACTCCCCCCCTTCACTGGAGAACTGCGCTAAAACAGCTGATCACAACGTTCACGCTCTGTGGTCACGAAGTACTCCACTAGCCCCCCCCCCGTGTTGATAGAAATCAACACGTAATGAAATAAGACCCCATGGTTTGATGATTGATAGGTGCTGTTAAGCTTGGGTGCACATGAATCGCGTATGAACAATAAGTAAATCAGACTCGGTATTCTCTTCAGCATGTCTCCGGTAAGTTTATTCACAGACTGACAACAGTCAACGTAGTGACGTCACATTAGGACGTACCTTCATACAAGAACAGAATAACAGTGCGACTGCTACCGTAGTACACAGACTAAGGGCGTCATCAAATAATAATACTTAACACCCCCACTCGCTCTTAGCTTACTGGGTTACCTGAGAACAAAACAAAATAAGACTTCTTTTTCTTTTACCTTAACTATGTTAACTCTTTGCCCTTCTAGGTGCCAAACATATCCTGAGCAAACCTCTTTAGCTTTATTTTGCTCACATATCTCTTTTGAGACATTTTGACTTGACCTTCTGTTTGCTCAAAATCTATACCTAAGAAATATTTCAACTTTCCCAGGTTTTTCATTTTGAACCTTTCAGTGAGCATCCCCTTTACACTTTCCAATACACCCTCGTTGCTGGCTGCTATAATGAGATCGTCAACCCATATTATTAGGATTACCTTTTCGCTGTGCTTTTCTCTTGTATACACACAGTGATCAGCGGGGTTTTGTACAAAACCATTTTCAGTCAAACATGTATGTAACATAGCATTCCAGTTTCTGCCTGACTGCTTTAAACCATAGAGAGATTTGTGCAACTTGCATACTAACTCTTCACCTGTTTTTGACTGTTTCTCATAACCTTCTGGTTGTGTCATATATATTTCACAATCAATGGGTGCATGTAAATAGGCTGTTTTAACATCCATTTGGTGTAAGATTAAGTTCTCCTGTGCTGCCTTTTGCATGAGTACTCTTACACTTGTCATATCAGCTGTGGGTGAGAATGTCTCATCATAGTCGATTCCTGGTTTCTGACTGTAGCCTTTAGCTACAAATCGCGCCTTGTACTTGTCTGACCCATCAATGTCACTCTTGAGTGCGTAGACCCATCTACCCCCCACTGCCCGTTTGCCTGGTGGCAATTGGGTGAGGTTGAAGGTCTCGTTCTCCTCCAGTGATCTCATCTCCTCGTTCATGGCATTTTTCCACTGCCTTGATTTGGGTGACGCTATGGCGTCCTGGAAGGTTTGAGGAATGTCGCATACTGCTCTGTAACAAAAATCCATGCATGTTTGCAGTTTGTCCTCCGTATCGTCAGTCTCAAACTCCTGTAGGTGAGCTGGTCTCCTCCTGGTTCTGGGTGGGTTTTTTCTGTTTGGAGTCTCGGTGACTTTACCCGGCTGTGTACGTTCAGTCTGTTCAGGTAAAGTCCCAGAAGCACCACTTTGAGTATCTTGACCTGGCACATTTCCCACATCACATTCATCAACAACATTTTCATCGCTGTCCTTGACCCTGGGATGTACATCACTATCACCATATTCATTGTATGACTCTGGTGTTTGTGTTTCCTTTTCTTTATCCCCCTTTGTTGTGAATTTTACCAATCTGTGCTTTTGGACCCTCTCTGTGTCTGGATAATACACCAGGTAAGCTGGGCTATTTTTATCATAGCCTATGAAAACACCTTGCTCACACCTAGGGTCGAGCTTTCCCTTCTCTTGTTTGTAAGCAAAACACACTGACCCAAATTTCTGAAGTTTGGATATATTTGGTTCTTTGCCTGTGAACAGCTCGTATGGCGTTTTCTTTGTGCGCCTACTGTAACACCTGTTCCTTACATAAGCTGCTGTCTGTATGGCGTAGTTCCATAGTTTATTTGGTAACTTGCTTTCTATCAGTAAGCATCTGCCCATATCATAGAGAGTTCGCCAACCTCTCTCTGCTGTACCATTTTGGTGGGGTGAATAGGGTGCAGACGTCTCATGTCTAATCCTATTTTTGGTTAACAGTGCCTGGAAGTCTCGGCTTGTAAACTCAGTGCCGTTATCTGAACGGATACACTTAACTTCTCCGTAAGGTGCTATGTCTGCTAAGAACCTTTCTGTGGCCTGCACTGTATCACTCTTGGACCTTAGAAAATACACAAAAATAGTACCAGAGTAGTCGTCTGTAAAAGACTGTGTATATCTGTGCCCTTCTATGCTTGGTGTTGACATGGGACCGGCTAAGTCTGTGTGGACTAGTTCTAAGGGCATCTTAGCCTTTTGGTCTGGCTCCCTATTTCTCGTTTGGGTGAACTTGCCCTGTGTACACACTTCACACAACTGAGCTGGTTTGACTGCACTTCCTCTTATCTCCATGCCTTTCACTACACCTTGTAAATTTTGTACATCTTCGTAATTGCAATGACCCAAAATTTCATGCCAAGTTTGCATGTCGTGACACCCTTTACATTGGTCAACATTCCCCTCAACAGTTGGTAAGTAATACAAATTTACACTTTCATGGATGTCAAACCTGCTGCCGTCTTTGGTAACCATGTGACTGTCCCCTTTCTTGAAGGTGATTGTCGCCCCTCCGTTTGTTGCTCTTGCCACCGAAAAGATGTCATGTGGGTATGAGGGCATGTACAGTGCATCCCGTAGCTGTGCTCTGTGTTGTCGTCCGGCGTCGTCTAATAGACATATCACCGCCGTTCCTCTTCTCTGTGCTGTTCCATTGCACTTGGTCCCGTCAGCTAACTCCACTGAATGAAACTCGGGCTGGAATGAATCGTCGAAGCTTTTAAACTTTCCGATGTCATTCACGATGTGGGATGTCGCTCCTGCGTCCACCATGATGCCTTTCATCTTCACGTTGTCTGGTGGTTTCCCGCTCTTTGTGTGCTTGGCCTTGAAGAGATGGTCTTGGTCGCCATTCTGTTCCTCTGCGACTTTTCTGGCACCATCTTCTCCCCCCTTTTTCTTACAGAGTGATTCATCGTGTGTATTCCTTTTGTAGTAACCGCACCACACTTTTCGAAAACATTTTCTTGATATGTGTCCTTTTATTCCACACGTAGCACGTCACATTGGCATCTTCATCTCTTCTGTTGCTAGCGTGCGTCTTGGTGCCTCGGACTTGCCTTGCACATGTTTTCATCACATTATCTGTGGATTCTGCTGTGTTCATTTTCTCCGACTCTTCATAGACCCTTAATCTTCTTCTAAAGTCTGTGAACGTAACGTTATCTTCGTTCTGTGTTACATGGACGGCGAATGGCTTGAAGGAGTCTGGTAACCCATTTAGTATCATGGCTATGGTCAGTCCATCACTCATGGTCTCGCCTGCATCTCTCAGGGCTGTAATCACATTCTCTGCCCTTATCATGTAGTCGGTAACACTCTCGTTGTCTGCCATGTGCAGCCTCGTTAACGACGTGTATAAGTTTATTATCCTCGGCTTGCTTTTCCCTGAATAATGTTCTTTCAGTATTTTCAGAGCCTTCCTGCCGTCATCTGCGGCCTCATGTCTTATTAGCGACAGGCTCTTATCATCTATCAGCCTTATTAGCTCAGCATAGCAATCAGCATTCTTCCTTCTATCTGCATCTAGCTGTTCTTGATCAGCACCGGTGGGCTCATGTAAGATAGTCTCTTTTAGCCTCAGAGTATGTAAGCAGCCTAGGAATCTTGTTTCCCAAAGGTCATACTTATCTTCACATCCTTTGAATAAGAGCTGCGGTGCCAGGAGACCTGTTGCTCTGCTTGCCATTTTTGCGCGCCAACTTTACCGCGAGGGCTACTAGCTTGCTAATATACTTCACTTGCTAAGCTAGCTTGTTAGCTTAATTGGCTAACGCGTAATACGTCGCGTAACACTTCTTCCGATAATCTAACTCACTTATCTCCAAGTCGGTTTGTGTCCAACTCTGCCTGGGCCCATAACCTGTTAAGCTTGGGTGCACATGAATCGCGTATGAACAATAAGTAAATCAGACTCGGTATTCTCTTCAGCATGTCTCCGGTAAGTTTATTCACAGACTGACAACAGTCAACGTAGTGACGTCACATTAGGACGTACCTTCATACAAGAACAGAATAACAGTGCGACTGCTACCGTAGTACACAGACTAAGGGCGTCATCAAATAATAATACTTAACAGGTGCTGTCTTTCATTTTGACACACAGAACAATGTCATAATAAACACACATCGATAGGCCTACTGTTTGTAAAATGAATATATCCACCTTCTTTCATTTAATTTTCCATTCCCACAAAAATACAGTTGCAAGAAAAAGTATGTGAACCCTTTGGAACTAGCTGGATTTCTGCATAAATTGGTCATAAAATGTGTTCTGATCTTCATCTAAGTCACAACAATAGACAAATACAGTCTGCTTAAAGGAGACCTATCATGCTATATTTAAATGATATAGTGTATGACCATACCTATATAAGGTATATTTATACATTTTATTTTTCAAAATACCAAACAGATCATTTTTTAGCCATGCCTCGTTTCGCTCATTTTCGCCCTATTCCAAGCCTGTCTTTGAAAATTCTGAGCAGCAGCTGACGAGCCGGCGAGAGTCACGTTACCATGTTTGCTGTGATACGAGTGTGGAATAAACATGTCATCTCAGAGCAATGCATGTGTTCAAGCATATGATCAATTTGATCCAGAAACTGACCCTGAAGCAGCGGAGGTTTTGGTGGAGGTGCAAACATCTCGGTTGCAGCAGGACGTTTCTGAATGGTTAGTTGACAACATACTTGTCAACCCTCCCGATTTTCGCGGGAGACAACCGATTTCATTGCCCTCTCCCGGTTTCCTCCCGGGGTCATATTTCTCCCGCATTTCTCCCGATTTCTGACAAAATCAGATTTACACACGACTGTTTCCACTCGGACTTTCATACAGCTAAACCATTGTTTGGTTTCCATGGTAACACGTCTCTTTAGTAGCGCGCTCAACTCAAAGTCTGAAAGGGTGAGGCAGATATTCACAGAAAACAGAACAAGAATCGACAACTACTCTACTCTCTGCTCACTCCTCTCCTGTAAAATACAGGTCCAGCCCACACATATGCTCCATCAAGGACGGTGCTACAGGCCGCAAGGCAGTGTACCTACAACTACAATAAGCATGTTAATGTTAATCTAACAGCTCCGGCGATCCACTAGCACCCCCCCGCCAATTTTGCATTTTTGAAATGCTCCCGATTTCTGAGGTCTAATGGTTGGCAAGTATGGTTGACAAGCTGTTGTCCCTATTTATTTTACTCTGTTTGTTACGATGCTTGTTACTTATTCCGTTCATATTTTGGCTAATTAGCAAGAATGCAACGTGTACAGTTTGTAACATAGAGTTTGACCCAGCAATAAGTCTGAAAGGCGGGGAAAAGGCAGGCAGGCGGAGAGGAGCAGGCTGCGATAACCCCCCCCCCCCCCACCCACAGAGCGCACCCAGAGGACAGGCTGCGTCACCTCACTTTGTAACCCAGGAAAGGAGCAGGAATCCTGGGTACGTGAGTGTTAAAAGTGCATTAAACTGTTTTAATCCGACAGCCGCTGATGTGCACGGAAGTCTGTCCGTTTCGTTAACATTTGAATAGCCAAATGGACGGAAATCCGTCCTACAGTATATGCGAATGAGAGGTTTGGAAATGCACGTGGCCGTGGCTCATTCCCCTAATAGGTGTAGAGTTGACCAATAAGCGGAGCACCTTTTTGTGACGTAGAAAAGTGTTGAAATCTGGATCCGTTTTTTTCAGATCCGTTGCAGCCCTTTTTTTTTTAGATTTGGCTAAGGAGGAAAATAGAGAGGGTTGTGTTTTCTGACATTTGGTGAGTTCCCCGGAACACCGGGGACACGTTAACCCTTGGATTTAATAACTGGTTGACCCTCCTTTGGCAGCAATAACCTCAACCAAACGTTTCCTATACAGATGTAGCGATTCATTTCAGACAGTTTGAAACGCGAGGGCCGTGATTGGTACGTGATCTGCCCTTGCTCAAGGGAAAACCTCCAGCTTGACTTGAGACCGCCCCCGTGATAGATAAATGTATTTATAATGAAGCCAGCTGCAATGGATCATTGATCCACCAGGGTGTGCAATGGGGTTCCACACTGGAGCTCATGTGAAATAAAGTGAGATACAGTATGCTGGATGTACAGCGGAACTTTGTTAAGATCCATATGTCACGGATATCATACTACTGTGCTAAATAAGAGACATGTAATCATTTACAAAACATCACCATGTTGTTATTTAACAAAATAATTTTGTTATTCGAAAAAAACGAACGGGAGGAAATGCAGCCCGGCTCTCGATTTTTAATCCTAATTTAATCATCATCTTCACCACGATCATTATTGTCTATGTTCGCCGAATTGACATGAAATCACTGACACATATGAATATACTGTATTCAACTTCATTAAAACGTTATTAACGTGCCTAAACTCAGTAATTCACCAAAGATATGTATATTTTAATGGAGCTTCGTCGGTCGATCAGGATCCCAAAGTGTAGCGGAGGGATCCTCATCTGGATGAAGGGTGTTATTTTCCCCATAAGGAACAAGTCGCTGCAAATTATCCCGCTTATTACATGGCCACATTCTCAACGAAGTAACGACATGACTCCCAATATTAATTGAAATGCTTTTATGGATTTAGAAAATGTTTTTATTGATTTAAAAAATAGTTGTATGTATTGATTTAAATTGACATGCATCCGCTAAGAAAAATAGTCCGTTGTTACCGTTTTTTAAACAGTCTGAATGAAACGGCAGCTCTCAGCTGTGTATTTACACAACTAATGGCCCATCAACCACAGCTCTCTCCCCCCCTCCCCCCCTGATCTTTCTTCTCCAGCAGCTAAATTAACAGTAGGTTACTCTGAGTGACCATAGACTGTATGTGACAAGCTTACAGTTAGTGACGTAACAACACCATAAAAGCTGGTGGGTTGAAAGCAATACGGGAGGTAAAAATAACTAGAATAATTGTGATTTATTTATTGTGGCTTTTATGTTTTTAGGTATAAAATGTTATGTAATTCAGGCTTATAGTTCACCCTTCTCTAAAAGCCTTCAACAATTACAATATTCATTGTAATTTAATAAATTCTTCCAACACACATTGTAAAAAATAGCCTACTGTAAATTAAGAAATCATTCCAATATGTACATCTTCTGATGTAACAACAATAACATTATAAATAGTAACATAGCTGAACATGGTATTTCACATTTAGCTTTGAGTGTTACTGACCTGAGATGTTTTTATTACATGAATTAAGGTGACTGAGGCTTTTTAACATACAGGGATGCAAACTCATCAGGTATGAAAAAGGTGACAAGGATCCGAGCCCCCGGCTCCCCCACCCCACGGAATGACAGAGGATTTTAGCAGTCAGAACAACTAAAGCAGCAGTGTTAATAATAACAGAAACGCCAAAGAGTCACATCTAATAGAAATATATAAAAGCATTTATTTTAAATTGTGTAGCAGTCAGTTTATAATTTTGGCAGCACTGTTGAGCATTTTGAAAATGTATTTTCATGCCTCTGTGCAAGGCTTAAGTCTTTTTATCTTTATAGCCACATGGTGTAAAGTAACTAAGTTCATAAACTCAACAAGTACTATACTTGGGCACAATTTTGAGATACTTTTACTTTATTTAAGTATTTCAATGTTTTGCTACTTTGTTCTTCTACTCCACTACAGTTCAGAGGTACATGCTGTACTTTTCCTCCACTCCATGTATGTAATACCTTTAGTTACTTTACAGATGTGGATGAATGATGTGAAATATAATCAAGTGTTAATTCCGACTTTAGTTCCACCTGGAGTAAATCCACAAGCTACCCTGCAGAATACAAAGTCATTCAAACTAGCTGCACCTTTACCAGCTTTGAGAACACTTTCATGATCAATCATTATAAAACATATCATATCTATTATTCTGAAATGGACCAATCTGCACAATGACTACTTTTACTGTCGCTACTTTCACTATATTTTGATGATAATACTTTTCTACTTTTACTTGAGGAACATTTTGAATGCAGGACTTTTACTGTAACAGAGTATTCCTACACTCTGGGACTATTACTTTTACTTAAGTACAAGATCTGAGTACTTCCACTTTTACTCAAGTACAAGACCTGAGTACTTCTACTTTTACTCTAGTACAGGATCTGTGTGCTTCTACTTTTACTCAAGTACAAGACCTGAGTGCTTCTACTTTTACTCAAGTCCAAGATTTGAGTACTTCTACTTTTACTCTAGTACAAGATCTGTGTGCTTCTACTTTTACTCAAGTACAAGATCTGAGTACTTCTACTTTTACTCAAGTACAAGACCTGAGTACTTCTACTTTTACTCAAGTACAATATATATATACTTATATATATATATATATACTCTGTTTATAGCCTATGAAAAAAACTATTAGAAATAGAAGGCTAAAGCTAACGTTAGCAGATAGTGACAATGTATGCTAGCTAGCTAGCTCAACGATTCCTTAAATAATATTGCCACAGAAAAACTTTTCAGTTCACATCACGCTCTGCCGCTCCGACAGGGAGCTCTGCTCTGAACACCTGAACGGCCCGTTCTAACAGCTGTTCACCAGCGGTCCAGTCTGTGCCACAGTGACTCCGGACGCACAGTTAATATTAACGAACGCACCCGTAGGTAATGTAGCTGCTGAAGCTAGACCATCATCTCGGAGCAGCAGAGCCTTATTATACATCCATGAGCAGAGCCGACAGGCAGGAAGACTCAAGCACACATCCCGTACATCATTATAATATATAAAAAAAGAACACCATGCGTGTCATGATGGCACATAACAGCTCACGGCCGCAGATTACTCCGGGTCCCAGCCCCCTCCATACCCCAAAAATATTTTTTTGCAGATCTACATGAATCACACAAACGACTTATTTTGGATTCAAAACGGCGAATTTCGCCGAAAGGTGACAAGTTTGCATCACTGAACAGAGCACAGAGCACAACTGAAACATAACATCTGAAATTTAACAACATAATACACTTTTCGGGGATGCTTGGGATGTGAGGAGTGAGGGACACGGCTAAGAACGGGCGTGTCGCCTGGCAGGACAGGAGAGTGTGTGCACCAGTCTGCCTTGATCTATGAATTCATGTCCGTGACACTCACTGCTGCCCACAGCTGTTCTATAGAAGGAAATTCCTTCACTTCATGAAAGTGTTTTAACCACACACACCTCTACACACACATGACGGGTGTTATTTTCCCCATAAGGAACAAGTCGCTGCAAATTATCCCGCTTATTACACGGCCACATTCTCAACAAAGTAACGACATGACTCCCAATATTAATTTAAATGCTTTTATGGATTTAGAAAATGTTTTTATTGATTTAAAAAATAGTTGTATGTATTGATTTAAAAAATAGTTGTATGTATTGATTTAAATTGACATGCATCCGCTAAGAAAAATAGTCCATTGTTACAGTTTTTTAAACAGTCTGAATGAAACGGCAGCTCTCAGCTGTGTATTTACACAACTAATGGCCCATCAACCACAGCTCTCTCCCCCCCCCCCCCCCTTGATCTTTCTTCTCCAGCAGCTAAATTAACGGTAGGTTACTCTGAGTGACAAGCTTACAGTTAGACACAACACTGTCATTGCAAGTGACCCTCAGTTAGTTGACTTTTATGTTCAACTGCTAAATTCGTTACTGATAAAAAAGGGCTTCTACTGTACCTAATAACCTTAACACTAGAACCGCCAGAGGTTTTTGTATAGGCCTACCTAAACCCGTCAAATCCCGCTATTAGAATGCAATTTTTAACAACATAGGGTGCTACATAACTCACTTTCAGGAAAAGTCACGGACTGGGAGACTTTAATATTTTATTGAAAAAAAGTTACATTGCACACACACAACACACATCACACAAATTTACCCGATTGGCGGTTCTAGTGTTAAATAAACTCACTAATTAATGAAACCAGTTCAATTCGCATTATTCTTATTCTTATCATTCTTTATGAGCGCAGAAATAGTCTTAAAATCAGATCTGTTTTTTAAATGAAATCTGACGGCAGGCAGTTAGCTCTGATCACCTATGATAAATGCGCCGCACCTAATCGCTGGCCATTCAGCCACAGACACTGTTTGAAATGGGGGGAGCTAGGAGGAGCTTGGCTCCCCCGAAGAGGGAGGGAGCTCCCCTGAAGGCTGACTTTGAGATAAATAGGGGGAGCCCAAAACAATCGTGCATATTTGTGTCACACAGATTAGAAATGTTGAGTTTTTGTAAATAACAGTTCTTGAAATAAATAATAGTTATTGTTCATTACAGTTTCTGAATATTTGTTTTATATTTGTGAATATGTCTGGGTGTTGCCAACTGTACGTGGCGGCGCTGCATTCTTACTTACGTTGCTATGGTTATGGCGGTGATGCCGGCGCGGAATTTGAAATGTTCATATTGATATTTTTTTAACTCTGGCTTTGTAATAAAAAAATATGGCAAAACGAAAACAGCCAAGCGTCACAGCTTTTGGATTCACAAGCAAAGAAGCGAAGGAGTCTAAAAATGACAACGTGAACGGAAAACAACTTTTAGTTGGCCGGCTGTAAGCGGCGTTAGGGTCGAGCTTGACAGCTCCACACCGAGGGAGAGGCCTGCCGATGCGGAGCCTGAAGAGGCTTTAACAACGGCCACATCCGCCGGTATAGTGACACCGTCTGTATTAGTAGAAGAGTGTTTTTATAGCAATTGATCGCATCCGCGCTGCTGCGCGAGTCAACAGAGCGTGCGTGTGACATATTTAGTAGCAGGATGTGCTCTGAAAAATAGGGCTCCCCGAAAGCAAATGGGTAATTCGAAAACTGACAGAGCTCCCTCTATACAAATCAAACTGTAGACGGTGTGAAAGCACCTATTGTTTTAAATAATGGTCGGAATGTGACCTGTGAGCCTTCTGAATTACCGTGGGACAGCACATTCTAAACTAAAATGTTCAATCAATAAAGTAACATCTTATCTTATCTTTATAATATCTTCATATTAATAATAATAATAAATCATACAGTATGTGTCCGAAAGGGAGCAGGAGGAAGCAAACACAAAAATATACTGCATATTAAAGCAAACGATTGTAAAGGTTAAAGTATGAGCATAACAAATAAAGAAGTGTAATGTGAACATTTACATTATAATTATGACTATTTAATATATAAAGACTATATATTATTGAATTACAAGATTAGATATACTTTAGTTGATCTAAAATATTGATGTGTTGAATTGCTCTTCAAAACACAACTGAAAGTCCATGAAACTTGTCTTTCAGTATTTGTGAATGAAGCGCCATGTCCTGGTTAAAACCTGAAATTGAAAATCTGGCAACGCCCTCTTGGAAAATAGTGGGAGGGCTTAACATTCCTCTCTACTGGTCTTTGGCAGGTCATAGGCAGGAAGCTGTAAGCTGGAGTCTGAAATGTAGTGCTAGATCTGTAGTTGCATATCAGACCTGCACAACGGTCAGGAGGAATTTCGGACCATTCCTCTTTAAAAAACTGTTTTCAGTTCAGCAATATTCTTGCGATGTCTGGTGTGAATCGCTCTCTTGAGGTCATGCCACAGCATCTCAATTGGGTTGAGGTCAGGACTCTGACTGGGCCACTCCAGAAGGCGTATTTTCTTCTGTTGAAGCCATTCTGTTGTTGATTTACTTCTGTGCTTTGGGTCGTTGTCCTGTTGCATCACCCATCTTCTGTTGAGCTTCAATTGGAGGAAAGATGGCCTTAAGTTCTCCAGCAAAATGTTTTGATGAACTTCAGAATTCATTTTTCCGTCGATGATGGCAATCTGTCCAGGCCCTGAGGCAGTAAAGCAGCCCCAAACCATGATGCTCCCTCCACCATACTTCACAGTTGGGATGAGGTTTTGATGTTGGTGTGCTGTGCCTTTTTTTCTCCACACATAGCGTTGTGTGTTCCTTCCAAACAACTCAACTTTGGTTTCATCTGTCCACAGAATATTTTGCCAGTAGTGCTGTGGAACATCCAGGTGCTCTTTTGCAAACTTCAAACGTGCAGCAATGTTTTTTCTGGACAGCAGTGGCTTCCTCCATTTTATGACCAACTTATGCAGAAATCCAGGTAATTCCAAAGGGTTCACATACTTTTTCTTGCAACTGTATACATAAAGAAATGGCATATTTTGGACATAGTTCGAATGGTGATTAATCATGATTAATTAATTTTTAAGCTACAATTTTTAATCGTTTGACAGCCCTAATCTAAAGATAAAAGAATAAAAAAATTCTGCAGGTTATTATTTATAATATAAAAGTGTAAAATCTGTTAAAAACTGTTGAATGTCAATACAAATTAAAAATAATGGACTGGATGTAGGCTGATCAGGTGCCAACAAGCCACATGTAAGGACAAAGAGTATGTTTGTGTGGGACAATGTGGGACATGTTACTGCCATGATAAGAGTTAGTTTAGATTTAAATATAATGGCCATTTAAACTTTAAAAATAAACATTTCTAGTGAATATATTAGCTTATCAATACTAATAACAATGCATGACTATAAACTATGCAATTAAAAGGACTTAAATATATTTGGTTTGAATGGATTTTGTAATCTCTCAGTCTGAAAAATGACTGTAGGTGATAGCCCTTAGCTGTGTTTCCAATCAGCCAATGGTTAAAAGCCAAGTTTTAGAAGCGCGACTGTTAATCAAATGTGGGATATTATCTCAATTTGCAAGACAAATTATAAAAATGCTGCGCAAAGTGTGACACCTGGTCACTCTCACTGGATGTAGAGCAGTTGTAGTAGGTTTACGTCAGTCTGATAGGAGTAATATAGAAAACCATGCTTACCTCAGCACATGAGAAACATTATAAGACGTAACATTTCTCAGGATAACTTCAGTTTATCGTAAAGGAAATGCCTGAACTTGCTACAGGTCGAGGTCAGATAGTGATTTATATCATAATGCTGCATTGCTATGTACCAACATCAGAAGTTCACAGCGTGTCCTTTAAAACACTGCAGGAAGAAAGCAGCCTTTTGTTAGGCTAGGTTTTGACGGTTAAATAATGGTTGCATATACATTTGGAAATGGGATATCTTTTATGTTAAAGATGTACAGTAGATGCTGTACAGTCAGTGACAGAGTGGGGGAGAGCGTGAGAGCTTTAGGGGAGGATTTCATAAACAGAAGAATCCAGAAAAATTCACAGAGAAGACACGGAGACTGGCACAGCATGAGACTGAGATAAAACGCAGACCCAAGGGCAACACACACACACACACACACACACACACACACACACACACACACACACACACACACACACACACACACACACACACACACACACACACACACACACACACACACACACACACACACACACACACACACACACACACACACACACACACACACACACACACACACACACACACACACACACACACACACACACACACACACACACACACACACACACACAAAATGTCTGCCTCTTTTGAAGTTCATGCATCAATTTGTTATGGAAGCTTTTATCTAACTTTTCTTAAACTTGATAAAAACCTAATAAAACCGTTCAATCCGTGATACATTTCAAATAAATTTCAGAATAAAAATCATTCAGATTACTTTTCCTCAAGTGTGTAAAACAAAAGACAAATGTAAGCTTAGAAATAAGAAACCAAGATATTTAGTATCAACAACATGTGCCCTGCTCAGAGATCTGAAATACAAAATAGTATCATTTACAAAGCATTTACCAATGTTTCTTCAATTAGATATTGTCTCTGTGGATAGTGACAGTATATTAACAGCTGGAAAGCACAGCTTACTAGTAATCCCCATTAAAAAAAAATGCACCAGTAATCTGATTACTGTAAGGGTATATGATAAACTTTCTTCTGTATCGTAATTATGCGAAAACCTGTCTCATGTAATCTGTAACTCCCCAAGCCTTAATGGTACTTAAATGGACTACAAAAAAAATGTTCATATTCACAATGAAGATGCGGTTTAATGTGAATCAGTTGCATTTAATTAACAATCCTCTTAATAAGGCACCTCTGTTGTTTCCCCGACTCAGACTGCAAGGAATCTGGGTGTGATCCTAGATAACAAACTGTCCTTCACTGCAAACATCGCTGCTACAACCCGCTGCTGCAGATACACTCTTTACAACATCAGGAGGATACGTCCCCAGCTGACCCAGACATCAGCGCAGGTTCTGGTCCAGGCTCTCGTCATCTCACGCCTAGACTACTGCAACTCCCTCCTGGCTGGTCTACCTGCATGTGCCATCCGACCTCTGCAGCTCATCCAGAATGCAGCGGCTCGTCTGGTCTTCAACCTTCCAAAATTCTCCAACACCACGCCGCTCCTCCGCTCCCTTCACTGGCTTCCAGTAACTGCTAGAATCCACTTCAAGACAATGGTACTTGCGTACCATGCTGCGAATGGATCTGGCCCTTCCTACATCCAGGACATGGTTAAACCGTACACCCCAGCACGTGCACTCTGCTCTGCATCAGCCAAACAGCTCGCTGCACCCGCACTGCGAGGGGGACCCAAGTTCCCATCAGCAAAAACACGTGGGTTTGCTATCCTGGCTCCAACATGGTGGAATGAGCTCCCCATTGAAATCAGGACAGGAGAAAGCTTACACATCTTCCGGCGCAGACTGAAAACTCATCTCTTTAGACTCCACTTCGAGCGATAGAATTACTATCAAAGCACTTATATACTAATAAAGGACTGGCTTTTCTAAAGCCAGTTGAGTAGCACTTGAAATGTTTGGCTCTATGAAACCTGATGTACTTCTATGATTCTGTTTTCTTCAAGTTTGTATCTTCCTGGTCGAATGCACTTATTGTAAGTCGCTTTGGATAAAAGCGTCAGCTAAATGCAATGTAATGTAAGTTCAGAATCACAGCCAAATCTGAATTTGTGTGCATCCCTACTGAGTAGTGATCAAGCTTCCAGGAAGTGAGCAGGGCGTTGAAGCACATTTTCGTAGTGTTTCTACATAATTAGTAGGGATGCACCGAATATTCGGCCGAAAAAAATGGTTAAAAAGGCCCTTTCGGCTTTCGTCCGAAAGCGTTCTAGCACCAAAAAAATATCACTGAATGTCAGGGAACAGGGTTACGTTGGTAAGCTAACGTGTTGTTGTGATGACGTAATCAAAACGCGGCGACAAGCACGGCGCGCGACCATGCTCGCGGCTGGCTCACAGCCAACATGTCTGGCGCTTGGAGATATTTAAAAATATCAGAGAAAGAGGCGCGGATTGCGATTTGTAAAACGTGTTCAGCTGACATTTCTCGAGGGGGTGTAACTGCAAAGACTTTCACCACTTCGGGATTACTCCACCACTTGAAATCAAAACACCCGGACAAATATGCGGAGTAAGATCAAATCACAAGCACTGACAGCGAGAGACTGTTCAGCGCTGCCTCTCATGTGCTTGATGAGAAGAGGAACAGACTTATGGCTGATAAAGCAGAGAAGCTAATGCTAATGTATTAAAAAGAACCTCCCACTTGTCCTTAATAAGTAGATAAGTCTGGCTTATCATAAGCTTATCTAGTTCTACATGTCTACTCTATACCCACTTTCCTGAACAATTTTCATTGTGAGTTATAATTCAGCATCTCAGGTTATCATTAGGGGGAAATGACAGCAGCACAGTGTTCAATATATTGTACTTTCGGTATCTAAATGATACAGTGTTGTTTACGTTGCTCATGAGGACAGACCACCTTATTTGCAGATTCTTGAAATTGTCATTTAATTTGTAATTGATTGTGGATTTTGTATCCAGTTTTCACTTTATGTATCTTTATACAATGTTTACTACTTTGCTTATGAGGACAGACAGCCTTATTTACAGATTCTTGAAATTGAATTGTAATTTCATTTGTAAATAGTTACATTCATGTGGATTTATCCAGTTTGCACATTTGTATGCATGCACTTATAGGTGCGTTTGTTGTTGTTGAAGGCCTGGTTGTTACAGTCTTTATTTACACTATTTTGTTGTTGGCCTCCTGGCCTAGATGTTTATGCAGTTTTAGAGCACCTTGGCTTTGTTCTGAATGCACTTTGTTGTAGTTATCCTATAGAGAAAAGAAAATGCACTTGACTTGGAATTAATGTACTGTGTGCATTCAAAAGTGCTGAATAAATGTTTTATGGACCCATAATAGTGATTATTATTTAAGTTAAGATTTGCCATAATCATGTCTTTTTCCATAATCAGGCAGCTGAACAACATTGGTAAAAAATGTATACATTATATATATATATATATATATATATATATATATATATATATATATATATATATATATATATATATATTTCTATTAATCATTTTTCGGCCTTTCGGTATCGGTTTCGCCCAAGAATTTCCCATTCGGTGCACCCCTAATAATTAGTTTTAGTCCATGATGTTATTGTGCCCTGGAGGACTTTTTCCCATTGACTTTCATTTGAAAAGAGACGTCTGTAAATCAGTGTATACTTTATTTTTTTACTTAAGATCACTTCAATCGCCCTTGTTTAAATCATTAGGGTCTAAAAGTTGTACAATTCGCTAAAGCCGAACCCATAGTTATTTTCCATATCCCTTCATTTGACTGAGCCAAGATCAGCAGATAGGAGGCGGGGCTTAAGGAAAACTGAAAGTGCTCATGCTCTTTGGGCCCAAGTTTTGGAATGATCCGGGTAGTTTAAAAAAAAGTCAGTCAATTTTTGGCTTCATACGCCCCTGAGCAACTTTTATTGGAAGGAACAGGGCCCTGCCTCCAGTGCTGTATCCAGTCCTCTTTATACCTCCACGGTAGTGGTAACTCATCTTCATATTTAAGGAAAGGTTAGATATTTTGAAAACGAAATGTAAAAATGACAATTATGTTTGCAGATTTATTGGCAGAGAAACAGTGCTGAAGCGTTTTTTCTGTGTGTAAACTCTTTTCTATTCCCTGGACATGGTTATTTTTAACCTTACACAGGGAGTGTTAACAGAGCTCCACAATGTCTTGCTTCATACTTACATCATTTCACACGTACACACTGGTGCCCAGGTCCCCCAGAAAACTCTGTTCTGGCCTGTGTTGCTGATGTTTTACAGCTTTTAAAATGTAAGGCGTGATACACCATCAAAGCACACACAATGCATTTTACCTATTGCCACTGATCATTTACTAAACCCTCCCCTGAACAGCACTTGTCCAATCACAAGTAGCCAAATCAGGTTCATCTTTTGATTTCTAAATTACTAGAGTGATGCATGGGGAGTAGTAAGATTCATCCCGCTTTCGTCTCATTAGTATGCATAAAAAAGTGACAGGTCACACCTCCCCCCATTATGCAAATGAGCTAAGTCCCGCCTCCCCTTTGATCGAGGTGTGAGATCTCAAGTAGGTGTGATATCCCAAGTAGGTGTGAGATCCGTCGATAGGAGGGGGTTGATGTGTATTCACAGGTGTGAAAAGCCCCCACTGTTGCGCCTTATGGTGTATCATAAAAAATTTTTCAATCACATTAGTATGCATAAAAAGTGACAGGTGGGCCCGCCCCCCATGTGTGTGTGTGTGTGTGTTTGGGTGTGGGGACCTTCACTGATGTCCTCCCAAGGAGGTGTGTGTGTGTGTGTGTGTGTGTGTGTGTGTGTGTGTGTGTGTGTGTGTGTGTGTGTGTGTGTGTGTGTGGGGAGACCTTCACTCCAGAGCTATAGGTGCCTGTCTTAACACCCCATGGCCCTGCAGTCGGCCAGAGGCTGTAAAAAGTCCTGGAAAGCAGGCAGGCACCACAGAGATGACTGTGTGTGTATTAGAGAGCCTGAGGAGACACATTTTTACCGCCCATGCTTGACTGTTTATCTGTGCACTTTTCAACTGTATACAATACAACACAAAAATGCCCAGTGCTGCTAAGAAATAAGTTCAGAAAGCTCTGAAAGCTCGAACAAAAGTAACTCTCCAGGTATTTCAGACAGAGTATACGGATTCGGTCTGATCAGAACAAAGAAAACACCTTTTGCCTTCCTAATGTCACACTTTCCTCTTTTCTATGGCCTGTGTCTGTAGAGTTGGGGGAGACTTCCTCACCCCTTCCTTCCATCTCTCTCTCTCTCTGTTTCAGCTGATGAGTAAAATATACAAAATAACGTTTTATATACTTACTCTCTTGTTAAAAGGCGATGAAGTTTGCAGCGTATGCCAGCCATCAGTGTTCTAGTTTTAAGGCTTTGCATACCTCAAAGTGTGTCTAAAAGTATCTTGGCAAGAGAAAAAAAAATAAAAAAGCCAAAGTTCGCCTAGGCCATTAAAAAGAAACCGAATTGCTGCTAAGAAATAAGTTCAGAAAGCTTTGACTCCAGTGGAACACTGTTAGAGTCAAAAGTAACTCTCAATGTATTCAGACAGAGTATGCAGATTGGGGCTGATCAGAACAAAGAAAGCACCTTTTGCCTTCCTAGGTGCGTGTGTGAAGCAGTCACTTATGTCTTCACATGGAGATGAAGACTCCTGTCTCTTAACACCCAAGGTCCTGCAGTCGGCTGAGGCTTTAGAAGTATAGAAAAAGCAGGTAGGAGGGTTTTTTTGAGAGGAGACTCGGAGGTGTCAATATATCCAGACCAAAATAGGCTGATTCAGAGCTGATCAGAACACAGAAAGGCTGGAAAATTCTTTTTTAGTTTTGTCTACTATCTACATGTTTGTAATGTGTATGTACATATTATCAATGTGTATATATATATATATATATATATATATATATATAAGAATAAGCCTAAACAGTATTTTCTCTGTCATAAAAAAACAAATGTGATGCTAATTTGTTAAACAACTAGGAATAATCCGATTGGTGGGTTTTTAGAGTCATAAACCTCGCTCGTTCAGCTGGGGTTTTTATAAAGGGTTACAGATTCACCAGAGAGGTCATGTAGTGAGTAACCGTAGCAGATCATCTGTGTGCTTTTTTCCTGGACCCGGATCTGATCTTTTGGAAGAAAAACACTGGTAAGTACTTTTTTAAATTTTTATAATAGCATGTAATTATTTAATGTTGCTTGGCTTGGATGTTGTTGTATTTACTGGCTTTTTTTATTTATGAGTAAAGTATCCAAAATAATGTTTTTAATATACTTACTCATTTCTATTAAAAGGCGTTGAATTCCCCGCGTGAGCCAGCCAGCAGCGACCCCTCAAGAGGACTCCTTTCTGGAGTTTTTACACACCCGTCCTGCCCTCGTGTCTGATCTCAGTGTGTAACACCTGTGACTGGTTCATACACATCCCAAACGAGTCGGACAGACACAGCCCCTCTTCAGCAGGTGGGGGTCAACCCTCAACACAGAATCTGCTTGAGAATCAGGTCGATATTGAACTCAGGCCCTGATACACTCCTGACGAGTTATCATTCCAGTAAATGCCTTTTATGGTTATTTTATAAGATGAGCGCTAAATGAATTGTTTGTTAAATGTATGTTCAAAAATACTTATCCTCTTTTTTTTTTTTATTCTCTCTCTTTTTTCTCTATAGAGCTATCCCCTATTATCAAGAGGACCCTTGCTGATGTTACGGTCAACTTTTCGGTCACACCAAATGAATAAGCTGGACGGGTCTCATGTAAACTGCTAAGGATGTATCCGAATGGTATGTTGGCTTTATGTCCATAAATGTAGAAGCGGTGTGAAATGTTTCTTCAGTGGTGCCCCATCTATTTTTGATTTATCTGGGGTTTTTTTTGGTTTTTTTTTGTTTGATGGGGAATGATTTCATAAACGGTCAAACATGGATGATTTAACAGATGTAGACAGGTCTTTTCTTCGGGATATACATAACATATGTATATCTAAGCAGTGATGAGGATTACAGGCTTGAAGACCTGTCATTTCCTCGGGGGTCGGGCAATATCAGTGAAATAGCAGGCTCAGCTGAAAACGAATCTCCTAGCCCCTCAGAAGCAGAACCCCCCACAGCTAGAGAACTGTCTTTTCTTGAGGATATGCGAAACATGCATGAGTTAAGCAGTGAGGAGGAATACGCTTTTGGAGACATGTCTTCCCCTCCGTGTTCAGGCAGTATCAGTGAATCAAATGACAAAGAGACAGTTGCATGCGTACATCCCCCCTCCTCTGAAACAAACTCAACCTCTCCAGCATTAAATGACGCTATGGAATGGACACTAGACTCTTACCAGAACCGGGGGCTTTTAAATCAGCTCCCAGACGATGTACTCCGTCTGAATGGACAAAATAGCAAAGCTTCAGCCAATGCCGTATTACCAGTTTCCACTGTGCAAGATGGTGGATATATTAGTGACACTCTGAGTGACTCGGAATCATCAGTCTACACAGTCCAAAATGGTGGATATGTTAGTGACACTCCGAGTGACTCCGAATCACCAGTTTCCTCCATGCAAAGTGGTGGACATGTTGATCAGAATGACATTCCGAGTGACTCAGAATCACCAGTTTCCTCGTTACAACATGGTGGAGGCGCCAGCCGAGATACCTCAACATGTGTTTTCTCTCGACCTGTATTCAATAACACAGAACTGCGTCAGACTCTAGTCCTAACTCCTCCTAACGCTGGCGTAGACTTTGCGGCCTATTATAGGGTTCTGATGAGCAATGTACATGCTATGCTACATGAGGCTTTTGCACGGGCAGAGAGGGAAGATCTTGTACAGATTGAACTGCAAGGTGAACAGCTACAGGCTAACATGTCAGCCATTTTAAATGCCCATGGTGTTAATAATCTGAATGATTTTGAGGATGCCCTGTTCAATGCAGTGCAGTCAAATTTGGAGGTAATGGCAGACAGCAATCTTGAGCTTGTGGTGCAAATTGTTCAATCACCCCGTGGCGGTGGTGAGAAACGATTGGCTAGTAAAATGTTGGACAGTGAAATTGTCAGAAAGAAGAAGAGGTTTCTTTACGTTGTTCAGAACCCTTCCAACCAGCTGTGTTTTGCTATTAATTTAGCCATGTTGTTGCATAACAACATCACTGATAGCGAAGCTTATGAACGCGGTATACAGATTCAGAGGAGGGTGGGTTTGACAGATCAGACAGCTGTGACATTCAACGACATTAATAAATTCGAAGAGAGTTTGAAATGCAAGATTGTGGTGTTTTACAGAGGCGATGATGATCGTGCCCACTGTAAATTCCAGACAGACACATCAGTATTTTAAAAAGTCGATGGGAGGCTGATACTATTTGACTTTTTAAAATAATGATGTGTTTATTCAAAAACCATACTAGCACACAAGCCTGTTTTTTGTGTTTTCAGTGTTTTCGGTGTTTCTGTGTGTCGGTGTTTCAGTGTTTTTGTATTTTTTGTGTTTTTGTGTTTCTGTGTTTCTGTGTTTTCTGTGTTTTCTTTGTTTCTGTGGTTCTGTGTTTCTGTGGTTCTGCGTTTCTGTGTGTCGGTGTTTCTGTGTTTTTGTGTTTCTGTGTTTCTGTGTTTTCTTTGTGTCTGTGTTTTTGTGTTTCTGTGTTTCTGTGTTTTTGTGTTTTTGTGTTTCTGTGTTTCTGTGTCTCTGTGGTTCTGTGTTTCTGTGTTTCTGTAGTTCTGTGTCTCTGTGTTTCGGTGTTTCTGTGTGTCGGTGTTTCAGTGTTTTTGTGTTTCTGTGGTTCTGTGTGTCGGTGTTTCAGTGTTTTTGTGTTTCTGTGTTTCTCTGTGTTTTTGTGTTTCTGTGTTTCTGTGTTTCTGTGGTTCTGTGTGTCGGTGTTTCAGTGTTTTTGTGTTTTTGTGTTTTTGTGTTTCTGTGTTTTCTGTGTTTCTGTGTTTCCATGTTTCTGTGTTTCTGTGGGGGTATAATACGCACGTTTCAATACACATGTATCATACATCTTCACTGTTACCCTCCCCTTGTTATAATGAAGACAACAGTGCATGTGAAGGACTGTAATACACATGTATCAGACACGCTCCCCTTGCTATAATGAAGACAACAGTTTTTAAAATGTAAAAAACACTTTTTTTTATTTAAAAAGAAAAATGTCCTATTTACATTTAAACATTTTCACACACAAAATCAATAGTTATACTAATTGTAACATCCCCAGGACCGTCTCCAGCTTAGAATTCCCCAGATTACTGGAAATATCGTGATGGAGTTTTTTCACTTCAGTCAAAATGTTCATGTGTATGCTGTTTTTGACACAAAGATGCATTACATCTACAAACAGAGCATACAATGAGAGCACATGATACACTTTTGGTGTTTGTTTCATTTCTTCGGTAATGTTACAGAATGTTTCGGAAAATGAAGATTCCAGGACCACTTTAAATGTTTCGTTTACAATCGTTTCCCAATGACCAGGAATAGTACTGCCAGAACGAACGATATCAGAAATGTCTTCTAGTTTACAAACTTCAGCCATTCTGTTTACACGGGGATCACTATTCACTCTGTTTTCAATCGTCCTCATCACCACACTTATTAAAAGGGTATTGACTACATTCTGATCAATATATACCGAGCGTTTTGCATAGTAGTTCCCCATTTTTATTTTACTTTAAAGAAAAAGTCAATGTATCGAAAAAAGAAAAAATCCCTGGCTTCAACCAACCGCAGGTTATTAGTCTTCTTCTTCTCCATCCAACTCGGCATGGATCTTTAAAGTCTCTCCTTGAGGCGTCTACAATTTTTGAGATTGTGCAGAAAAGCCTCCGAAGCGCCTTGGATCCTCCAATCATCCATGAACATTTCTTTATCAATAAGAGTCTGGTCGATCTCAGTAATGAAGTCGGTGAGCCAGAGTCTTTTCATTAACACGTTGTAATTGTTTCTGAAGAAAAAATCGGGCATGTCATTCAGACAATCGTGTTGCCTCTGGCCGGGGTGACTGACTCGGCATCCGTTGCATATTTCTTCTCTGTACCGATGTATCACCCCCTCCACAATATCAACCAACACTGATTTCACTGTGTCCATAAACAGAGACGTCTTGGCCCAAGGAGCAAAATAAGCAGCAGTAGTACTGCAAGATTCGGGTGTCCAGAATGGTGGTGATGATGGTAGTCCAGGAGTTTGTTCCTGGCTGCAACTCACGGGGGGAGACTTGGTTTTTCTCAGATCCATAGCTAGTTTTCAAACTGTCGTCTTAGTGGGGTCCTTAGTTTTAGATGCTTTGCTGAATGGAGGGAGGGACTTATTGCGTTGAGTGGAGGGGGAGTCATCTGTATAATTGAGAGTTTTTTTCACCAGTATAATGTCCCTCGCTGTTTGAGTCTTTTTTTTTTTTTAAAGTTATTTTTCAACTATCATTTTCAACCAAGCAGCAAGAGGTCAAATTTAAGAATAAGTAATAGTTTGTCACCATTTTCCGGGAAACAGTCAGAGCGCAATGTCACATCTTAAAGACAGCTTGAACTGGATAAATGGTTAGTCTTCAAACATACCGTACGTTCTGCATGTTAGTTTATCTGGCCAATTGGTTTAGACCCTACTGCCCTAGACGCATGCTCTCAATAGGGAAGTCACGCTTTGGGAAGAGGTGTTTCATTTCACAGATCCACCTTGATTCTTGTTGTGCTGGCTGAAGGAAGAGGGACGTGGGAGGAAAATTCAGAAGATGAAGAAGCAGAAAAATAACTTGTTTTGTAAAACGGGCAGCACGTCAGTTTCAAGGAAAAGATGACACCGTGTTTATGCATGACATGCAAAATATCTTGAAGCCCTACAACCACAAAAAAAAAAAAGTTACAAGTATATTGTGTTAAAAATATGGCAAAAAGTCGTAATATTGTATAATGTATTGTTTCATCGAAACAGTGTTAAAATCACAAACTTGCCTTTTAGAGTCGCAGTCTTTTACAAAAATTCTGTTTTGTTAAGAGCTACCAAAACATAGTAAACATCGCAATTATTCCCAAAACAAACTGGGAATGGGGACATCGATAACATATTTTAATGTTTAATTTTCTTCAGGGCTACCGTAGTGCACATTGATGAACACTTTAAAACAAAAATAATGCTTACAAGTGTAAATGAGCCGGATTTTAGCTTTGAGCTAATTTCCATCTATAGTCCCGTCCCATACAGCATATAAGAACATGACATTTATATATAAATATACAGCAAAAATAAAATACATGATATGCAGAAAGAGCATGAGCAGCATACAAGCATTTACCACATGGCAGTACAATGTAGCAGCTATGATATATAAAGTGCAAGATAAGATAAAAGCGCTACATAAAGTGCAAGAGGAGATACCCCTGTGTTAAAGTGCATTTATTTAGCGGTGATTACACGTCTGTTTGTTGCTCAACCATTCTTTAAGTTGACCTTTAAAACTATTGAGAGTGGGACAATCCCGTATCTCAGTTGGGGGGCTATTCCAAAATGAGCTGCCTTTAATGGAGAGGACATTTTGTCCAAAGGTGGTCCGTCTGTGGTGGACCTCACAGTCTCCTCTGGTTTCTGACCTAGTGCTGCGTCCAGTGTGTTTTCTGTGGATGAATTCCCCAAAGGGGAGGGGGGCCAGCCCATGTAAATATAATTTTTTTAAAAACACATACTTTTAAAAGACATAAAAATTTCAAAAACTCAAGAAATTGTGATTTTCAAGGATGGTACAGTGGTGGTATGGCTGTGGCTTTCTGTCAAACACCTGGATAGCTCTCTTGAACAGCTGTTCTATGGGTTTCAGGTGTGTGGCACAAGCAAATGACCAGTTTGTAAAACAGTATTCAATGTGGGATAGAATCATACAGTGGAGGTATGACTTTGCAGCATTGACAGTTAAGAAAAAGGTCTAATTTGTTTAAAATGTTGCAAGTTGAATTTAATGGTATTGGATACTTTCTGGATATGTTTCTTAAAAAGTCAAGTGCGAGTCCAATATGACACTCCCTGTTCAAGGTACTTGCACTGGGAGACTAGTTCTATTTCTGCTCCATTTAAAAATACATTGGATCCTTCGATTTTGATTGATAATTTACTGAACATCGTCGTTGAGAGTTTTTTCACCAGTATAATGTCCCTCGCTGTTTGAGTCTTTTTTTTTAAAGTTATTTTTTCATCTATCATTTTCAACCAAGCAGCAAGAGGTCAAATGTAAGAATAAGTAATAGTTTGTCACGATTTTACGGGGGATAGTCAGAGCGCAATGTCACATCTTAAAGACAGCTTGAACTGGATAAATGGTTACTCTTCAAACATACCATACGTTCTGCATGTTAGTATATCTGGCCATTTGGTTTAGACCCTACTGCCCTAGACGCATGCTCTCAATAGGGAAGTCACACTTTGGGAAGAGGTGTTTCATTTCACAGATCCACCTTGATTCTTGTTGTGCTGGCTGAAGGAAGAGGGACGGGGGAGGAAAATTCAGAGGATGAAGAAGCAGAAAAATATCTTGTTTTGTAAAACGGGCAGCACGTCAGTTTCAAGGAAAAGATGACACCGTGTTTATGCATGACATGCAAAATAACTTGAATTCCTACAACCAAAAAAAAAAGATTGTGTTAAAAATATGGCAAAAAGTCGTAATATTGTATAATGTATTGTTTCATCGAAACAGTGTTAAAATCACAAACTTGCCTTTTAGAGTCGCAGTCTTTTACACAAATTCTGTTTTGTTAAGGGCTACCAAAAACATAGTAAACATCGCAATTATTCCCAAAACAAACTGGGAATGGGGACATCGATAACATATTTTAATGTTTAATTTTCTTCAGGGCTACCGTAGTGCACATTGATGAACACTTTAAAACAAATAGAATGCTTACAATGTAAATGAGCCGGATTTTAGCTCTGAGCTAATTTCCATCTATAGTCCCGTCACATACAGCATATAAGAACATGACATTTATATATATACATACAGCAAAAATAAATACATGATATGCAGAAAGAGCATGAGCAGCATATTCAAGGATGGTACAGTGGTGGTATGACTGTGGCTTTCTGTCAAACACCTGGATAGCTCTCTTGAACAGCTGTTCTATGGGTTTCAGGTGTGTGGCACAAGCAAACGACCAGTTTGTAAAACAGTATTCAATGTGGGATAGAATCATACAGGTATGACTTTGCAGCATTGACAGTTAAGAAAAAGGTCTAAATTGTTTAAAATGTTGCAAGTTGAATTTAATGGTATTGGATACTTTCTGGATATGTTTCTTAAAAAGTCAAGTGCGAGTCCAATATGACACTCCCTGTTCAAGATACTTGCACTGGGAGACTAGTTCTATTTCTGCTCCATTTAAAAACACATTGGATCCTTCGATCCTTAAAACTAGAACACTGATGGCTGGCTTACGCTACAAACTTCATCACCTTTTAACAAGAGAGTAAGTATATAAAACGTTATTTTGTATATTTTACACATCAGCAGAAACAGAGAGAGATGGCAGGACACTGTGTTTTAGAGAGAACCCCTCCCCCCTGCGTCAGCAAACGGCTTGCGCGGTAATACCATCGCCCAGATGGTCCGCTTTTAGTTTCCCAGACGGTGTTTGTCAGTCTCTTTTCACTTCTGGCGGCGGGGGGATATTTCCTTCTTCTTCCTCCACATTAGGGGGTAATGGTGAAAACTCTTCTCTGATCTCGCTTTTTGTTTGCGTTTCTTTGCTTTTTGTTGCAAATATCTTGTACACCGCTGTTTTCACAGTATTTTCTTGATGCACTACTTCTTCCGATACAATGGTTGCGTGGAGATCTCTGGAAGACACCAGAGTTAACACAGCCCAATCTGTTGAGGTCAACGTCGCTTTAACACTGTGGGGTCCATACATTTCTCCATTCTTCAGATTGTAGAAATGCAGTTCATTCGCCATATAGTTGAATACGTATCCCCAAACATATTCATTTTCCAGAAGCCATTTCTCTTCAAGATCTTCGACCGGAGGTGTTTGAACCCGGCACAGATACTGCATCCGTTTCTTGATTGGCGCTCCGGACGGATGGCGGTAAGTTGTCACAGGCGTCTCGCTGATTAAACCCATATCGAGGCGTCTCTTGGCCATTTTTTCTTTTTGGAAAGATGACTTGATGATTGGAAATGACTGGCTTTTTATCTGCACGGGGTTCTTTTTTTTTTATCTCACTCCACCCCCTCGGTCTTCTGACATCACATAATTGGGGCGGGCCCTTCTGTCACTTTTATGCATACTAATGTGATGGAAGCAGCATTTTTGTTTTAATAGAATTGGGGGCGGGCCCACCTGTCACTTTTTATGCATACTAATGTGATTGAAACATTTTTTATGATACACCATAAGGCGCAACAGTGGGGGCTTTTCACACCTGTGAATACACATCAACCCCCTCCTATCGACGGATCTCACACCTACTTGGGATATCACACCTACTTGAGATCTCACACCTCGATCAAAGGGGAGGCGGGACTTAGCTCATTTGCATAATGGGGGGAGGTGTGACCCGTCACTTTTTTATGCATACTAATGAGACGAAAGCGGGATGAATCTTACTACTATGGGGGTTCCATCTAGTTAGAAGGATGAAGCTCACATGATTGGTGTGTCTTAATCACTGCATGTCATTTTTTTGCATTTTCAAAAAACATGAACGACACAATAAGGAATGCAATAAACTGTGTTTTTCTTCGCCAACTCATGCTGCTTACATGACACCCCAATATAGTTGTAACATGATGTTACTTCAAGACTGAGGACATACTGTACTGTGTTGAAGCCATATCAGACTTTAAGATAATGTTAAGGGCTGTTGTTTTGCTCTTTATTATATTGGGGTTAATTGACAAAATCCTTGCAACTCATTACCTGAGATAGAGTTCCTAATTTGTTAGCCCTCATCCTTAAGCCTTCTCTTTTTTTAAAGCAAATTGTACAAATAAAAAAAGGCCACACAGGGATTGTTTGCCTTTAGATGACAAGATATCGGGGAGAAAGATGTAACACAGTTCCCGGTTAGATATCAAAGTGGACATTGAGGTTCTTCGTCTGCGTCTTAATCCATAAATTAGGGTTGCACCAGTGATAAACATATTAACTTTTTTTCTTGAAGGATTCAAATGAAACACTCTTTATTTGTCACACACATGTACGTCACGTACCATATTTAACCCGTCCTAGTACTAGGATGCAGTCGGCAGCTGTTGCACTGCGCCTGGGGAGCAGAGGGTCCTGGCTGAAGCACACCACGGCAGGGCCCAGGAAGTGAACTGGGTCCTCTCCAACACCAGTCCATAATCCTTATATGGGCTGTTCGACCCTCGAGACTGAGCTACTGCCCCCCACTGACCGACTGCTATACCTTATCATACTATACCATGATGCTAGGGCTAACTTTCTTTTGCAATAATGGAACTGACTACTGTTTTTTTTTTTTTTCAATGACGTGTGCCTTATTCTTATTCTCAGTCTTAATTAGGATCCCCATCAGCACTAGCATGAGAAGTGGCTATTCATTCTGGGGTCCACACACACACAGTCAAACATACAGACAACAACAAAAACAGCTTATCATTTCATACAATTCACAATTCAGTATGAATTGAAAACAGAAATGAAATACTGTATACAAATTATTTAAATAATGTTTCATTCTGTTGAAGTAGAATGACCAGAGTAATGAGCTGACAGACTGTTCCTACTTCTACTACATCACATGACTTGCCGTGTGCGTGCGTGTGTGTGTGTGCGTGCGTGCGTGGGTGTGTGTGTGTGTATCTGCGAAGTAGAGACTTTCTGGTTAATCTCCAGCTGGCCAATAAGCAGCTTAACTGTCACTGGAGTGCTGCAGTCTAATTACTAGTTTGTAGCAAGTCTAATATGGTTCTGAGTCACACATCACCATCCTGAATGAACCCCTACTCATGTAAAATTATATATTATGCACATAGATGTTTACTGAAGTGTTTTCTTATTGTTTTTAATGTTGTTTAATGTGCCTACATTTTAATGTGGAAGTGAAAGTTTTTGTGCAATTAACATAAGTCTTTCTCTAATGACACAATGTTATACAATAATCCATGCTATTGGGTAGAGCTGATTGTTTGGTCTGTGATTCTACACTGTTGGCTGGTGAGCAGCATGCGCACCCAGGGAAACTGTGTCATTAGGTTAACCCTTTGTGAAGGTTAAGCTGCTGCATGGGCAGGTAGAGACACATGTTTTAATCTGTGACCACAACCTGTTGATAGTGTAACATCATCCTCTGATCGACACGGAGGTAAACATTGGGAACAGCTTCCAAACTGTTACTTAGACTCACGACAGGGATCATAGCAGATTTCTGAAACTGTAATAAGGCATAGTGCTGATGTGAGGTCTCGGGACTTGGGTTGAATTTAACCGCTAACCTTGAACCCATATTATTTAAAAGCACCAATGAAACTGTCAGAAAAAAATGTACACTTGGGTCCCGTTTGGGAACCCACTCAAAGTGAATCATCTTGTGAGTTCAACTGGCTGGCATTTGAGATATTATCATTTTTAATCTTGTTCCGGTACGCCAAGTTCATGATCCTATATACATGCTAGAGTAAGTCATAAAACACATTATCATCTGTACCACAGAAAAGGCTTTAACTGTAAAACTGCAACTGTAGTTGTAGTTGAGCTATTATTTTTAGACTGAAGCAGCAGTAGCCCACTTTAAAACAGAACCCTTGACTTTCTTGCATACCTCTGCCCAATGGTTCATAACTCACCCCTGGTCTTCAGGTGGGAGCCTCTTGATCTAGCCTCCCTGTCTACCTTTATCCCTTTTGCAGATGGTGCCCGATTGCAATCTTGTTTTATGTGTTCCCACAGCAGCAGCACCGGCTCTTGGCCCCAAATATTGGTTCAACTGGGTCACCAACAGTCCACCAGCAGTAGGTAATACCCTTGTGGAACACGAGCAGCATGCACATTGTTATTATTGTGAGGGATGTTCAGGCTGGGTGTTGCAGAAACATTACCGGTGATGTCATAGCGTGGCTCCTCTCGTGCTCTGGTTAGTGAAAAACCAAACTGGTTGTTAGCTGGTTGGCAAGTTGAACCAATTGCGAACCAAACTAGCCCAGCACACAATGAGAACGGAACAGATTTCAGTGGAAATGTTTGAGGGCCTTTAAAGTGGACCTATCATGCTATATTTGACACATATATTGTAGGGCCATACCTATATAAAACATGTCTGTTTGTTTTTTTTTCAAAATAACAAACAGATCATGCATTTTAGCCATGCCTCATTTCGCTCTATTTTCTCTTTTCCAGCCCTGTTTTTGCAAGGGCTAATTCTGTGAGTAGCTTTAGTGCAAATGAGCTGCAACTGACCACGCCCCCCTGCAGGAGAGGGGAGCTTGCTCTGATCAGCTGCTGGGCTGTCAGAAGAGGGAGAGGAAAAGAGAGGCTTTGTCCTCCGTGTATTATTCTTATATGATTATATAGAGTGGTTATTAATTAGTTTTAAAGCTCAAAGACCTTTGACCGGAACTTTTCTAATTTTGTCCGGAAGATTTAAACGGACATGTTGACCGGCGGATATGTTGACCAAACTGAAACTCTGCCGCACGGTCCCCTCGTTCCTTGGAAGGGGTGGGGTGGGTGTTTGTCATCTGCTGGTGGACTAACCGGAGAGAATTACAGCGAGGGAGGGATTGCATTGAATTACAGCAGCAGGAGGGAGAAAAAGAGCCACAGCGGAGAATAAACAGAATGTGTAGATTTATTCTCGGTTGTGATTTCCATACACACCACTGTGCACTGTACCTAAACCTCAATCTCCCTTCTCCTGATTTGAGAAGACATTTGCACTGGCTTGAGTTCATTTATAAAAGTTTCAACTTTAATTATCCCCCATATTTGAAACAGTATCTCTTTCGTTTTACATCAACCCACCAAGTTAGACATACCTCTCAGCTCTTCTTCACCGTTCCTCTAGTTAAAAAGGACATTGGCAAAAGAGCCTTCAAATTTAAAGCTCCTGCTGATTGGAATAACTTACCTGCTACCATCAGATCTCTCCCTACTCTGACTTTGTTCAAGCGTGCATTGTCGTCTCACCTCAAGGTTGAATGTTTTTGTATGACCTGAAGTACTTTATTTATTGTTTAAGGGTTGTTGAGGCTCCATCTTATTTCACCATCTCCTCATGAGATGACCCACCTATTGCCCATTTCTAAGTCTTTATTTCTAAGTCTTTATTGTTATGATTTTGTATATATAGTACAGCTACTCTACTTTACTCTACCCAATGATATGCATTCAATGTAACCGCCTATAATGTATTACCATGTGCTGTATGCTTAGGCTGAATGTTTGTAATTTCTTGGTTATTTCTTCCGATGTATGTGTGTGAATGTTGTTTGTATGTTGTACTTGTTTGTTATTTGTTTTCTTGGGACCCCCTTGAAAACGAGGTGATTCACCTCAAGGGGTTTATCCTAATAAAGAAATTTGAATATATAAACAGAAGGGCAACCATGGCAACCATGCGTGGGAATTCTTCTTCGCTGCTTTTGTGGCAGACTACAGCGCCACTTACAGGCCTGGCATATGTACTACAGCGTCTCCATCGCTTTCGAGCGGCAATGGCCGGCCGTGGCCCAACCCCCCATTCCCCTGATAGGTGGAACGTTGCCCATCTAGGCGGAGCGTCACCGCCCAGTATTCCGGGCTGACGTTGGGTCGGATGGAATCTGTATCCGCTCGTTGAACCCCCGTTTTTAAAAGGTTTGGGTATGGAGGAAAAGAGAGATTGTTGTATTTTATGACACTTGGTGAGTTCCCTGGAACACCGGGGACACATATTCATGTATAAAAGACGTACAAAAGTGCATTTTGCATGATAGGTCACCTTTAAAGAAGATCTATCCCAAACTGAACAGAGACACGATTTAGTCTTACATTTTATCTAGCTGAAGCTTTAAATAATAGCGACTTACACACAATTAAATTCTATCTTGCCCAGGGACATGTTTACTGCATGGGATGGGACCGAACCGGTGTTCCCTTGATTGGCAGATCCTCTAACCCCATTATTCCACTCTCATTGGCAACCAGTACAATTAACCTAGAATGCTGTTTGCCACCATCAACCAGCTACTGCGCTCCCCTGATGCCCTCCACCCTACAGGAGCGGGCAATATGACCTAAATCTATTTCACAGTTTGTTAGTTTTTTTAACAGTCATGCTGTTCCTATTAGGTTTGGAGTTGTGAGGGAAAAACCGGACTCAGAGTAATACAAAATCGTTTTTTTTTACCACTTAATTACATGAAATGAATTAAAGGTGCCACATCATTAACATAGATATAACATGGAGTTACATTACATTTTCAATAATTTAACATCTTTGATGAAACTGAAAGCTGACAGAATGTTATAAATCTAAACCCACATGAAAGGGTTTGAAAATGACACTTTTGTGCATTGTAGATGCTGTTCATAGAGCATAAATGTCAGGTTAACCACACAGAGATGATGTTTGTGGAGATCTTCTCCTAAATGTGGATGACTGCTCATTCTGTCCTTCTCTAAAAATCCACAAACCTAGGTGTCAGTTGAAACTCTTCCCTTACAATCCAGTCAAACATCATATGTTTTACTTTATTAGCATCATTTTTCATCCAGGAACAAGCAGCTTCATGTAAACATTTTCATATGTTAAAGCCAACACATTTCACATACAACTCAAGGATTGTGTAAGAAACAAAACGTAATGTTTGGTGTGTGAACCTTTGTTATTACATTTTTGCCACACACACACACACACACACACACACACACACACACACACACACACACACACACACACACACACACACACACACACACACACACACACACACACACACACACACACACACACACACACACACACACACACACACACACACACACACACACACACACACACACACACACACACACACACACACACACACACACACACACACACACACACACACACACACACACACACACACACACACACACACACACACACGTTAGTTGCATCTCTGCATTAGCACAGGGGCGGATCTAGAAACATATTCATGGGGTGGCAAGAGGGTGGCAGGAGAATTTCAGGGGTGGCATCCCCTGGCAGAAGTATATGCTGATTTAATCGAAGTCATATCAATTAATGTTAGTTGGAAAGCCACAATATTAATATTTTAACTAAATAACATTTGGTGACACTATTGTGGCACATCAGTAAAGCCTTAAATATAAATATATAAGGTGGCAGGCTTAATTTAATGAATTTTAACTGAACAATAACTGAATGATTTTGTCTCACTCTTAGACCAGCATGGGTACCAAATCTAGGCAGACTGCTGCAATAAGTACGTTAATTAACTGTCTCATCGATGTGTGTCTGTATGAATATGATATTATTAACAATCATATACTTCCTATTAGCTGTCAATCACTGTTATGATTCACATATTATGATAATCATATGTTATTATTAAATAAACTATTTTTTTTGGAGGAGTTAATGATGAATGTTCATCAAGAGGCTTGCTCACCCTCCTTCAAATTTGAAAGACAAGTAATTACTATCATATATCAAAAGATTCAAAGGAACATTTCAGCGTCCCACAACTTCATTGCAAACAGTTACAACCTTGACTTTACATCAGAAAGAAAAACATTAAAGAAGTGACTAACTGCATCAGTTAGGGTTAAAAAAAAGTGTATTCAGCTAAAACATATACATCGCTGCACTTATTATCCAGTGGAATGCCCGTACCTACTCGCCTAGGTTCTGAAATCTTTACATTGGCTTCCAGTCGGCCAAAGAATTGATTTTAAAGTAGCTACTATTGCTAGTTTTTAAATCATTACATGGTTTAGGACCAAAGTATATTGCTGAACTCCTACATAATTACGAGCCATCAAGGTGCCTCAGGTCTTCTGGGACGGGTCTGCTATCGGTTCCGAGAGTGAAAACAAAAAAAGGAGAGACAGCATTTAGCTATTATGCCCCGACACTCTGGAACAAACTACCCAAATCATGCACGTCCGCAGAAACGCTTACTATCTTTAAATCGAGACTAAAAACATATCTCTTTGGCTGCTTTTAATTGAGATGCTCATATTCACACTACAGTATGCCTATGCCTTTTAAACGTATTGTATACCTGTGGTGTTTATTTTAATTATTTTATTATCTTTGCTTTGTAATGCCTGTTGTAAAATGCCATTATATATGTGTTTTTACTGTATTTATCCTAAAAAGTCTTTTAATTTGTTTTGTAAAGCACTTTGAATTGACGCATACAGAAAAGTGCTATATAAATAAGCTTGCCTTGCCTTGCCTTACAGCCAAACTTGACAGACTCTTCTCTGTCATTGTAAACCGCAAACACCTCATTCCTTCCGTCTACTTGGATCCGAAATGCTTTTCATTTTGCGCTGTCCCCCCGTTCAAATGAAATCGCCGCCAATCATATTTCCAGGCTCGCGCCAGGGCCGGGGGAGGGGGGGGGGTTACAAGGCTCACGTCTTGTGCTGCATTCACTTGCACTCGGACATTAGAGATTTTCTCTCATAAATGTCAGATGAGCCACAACTTTTCTTTCAAAACAAAGCTGTCAACTGGGGTGGCAGCTGGGGTGGCAAGGCATTTTTCTGAGGTGGCAGCTGCCACCCCGTGCCACCCCGTAGAACCGCCACTGACCATGAAACTGGATTATCTGACCAATCTCACACTTGCACACACAGCAGGTATACAGTGGGGCAAAAAAAGTATTTAGTCAGCCACCAATGGTGCAAGTTCTCCCACTTAAAAAGATGAGAGGCCTGTAATTTTCATCCTAGGTATACCTCAACTATGAGAGACAAAATGAGAAAAAGAAAATCCAGAAAATCACATTGTCTGATTTTTCAAGAATTTACTTGCAAATTATGGTGGAAAATAAGTATTTGGTCACCTACAAACAAACAAGATTTCTGGCTCTCACAGACCTGTAACTTCTTCTTTAAGAGCCTCCTCTGTCCTCCACTTGTTAACTGTATTAATGGCACCTGTTTGAACTCGTTATCAGTATAAAAGACACCTGTCCACAACCTCAAACAGTCACACTCTAAACTCCACTATGGCCAAGACCAAGAGCTGTCAAAGGACACCAGAAACAAAATTGTAGACCTGCACCAGGCTGGGAAGACTGAATCTGCAATAGGTAAGCAGCTTGGTGTGAAGAAATCAACTGTGGGAGCAATTATTAGAAAATGGAAGACATACAAGACCACTGATAATCTCCCTCGATCTGGGGCTCCACGCAAGATCTCACCCCGTGGGGTCAAAATGATCACAAGAACAGTGAGCAAAAATCCCAGAACCACACGGGGGGACCTAGTCAATGACCTGCAGAGAGCTGGGACCAAAGTAACAAAGGCTACCATCAGTAACACACTATGCTGCCAGGGACTCAAATCCTGCAGTGCCAGACGTGTCCCCCTGCTCAAGCCATTACATGTCCAGGCCCGTCTGAAGTTTGCTAAAGAGCATTTAGATGATCCAGAAGAGGATTGGGAGAATGTCATATGGTCAGATGAAACCAAAAAACTCAACTAGACGTATTTGGGGGAGAAAGAATGCTGAGTTGCATCCGAAGAACACCATACCTACTGTGAAACATGGGGGTGGAAACATCATGCTTCGGGGCTGTTTTTCTGCAAAGGGACCAGGACGACTGATCCGTGTAAAGGAAAGAATGAATGGGGCCATGTATCGTGAGATTTTGAGTGACAACCGCCTTCCATCAGCAAGGGCATTGAAGATGAAACGTGGCTGGGTCTTTCAGCATGACAATGATCCCAAACACACCGCCCGGGCAACGAAGGAGTGGCTTCGTAAGAAGCATTTCAAGGTCCTGGAGTGGCCTAGCCAGTCTCCAAATCTCAACCCCATAGAAAAATCTTTGGAGGGAGTTGAAAGTCCGTGTTGCCCAGCGACAGCCCCAAAACATCACTGCTCTAGAGGAGATCTGCATGGAGGAATGGGCCAAAATACCAGCAACAGTGTGTGAAAACCTTGTGAAGACTTACAGAAAATGTTTGACCTCTGTCATTGCCAACAAAGGGTATATAACAAAGTATTGAGATGAACTTTTGTTATTGACCAAATACTTATTTGCCACCATAATTTGCAAATAAAGTCTTTAAAAATCAGACAATGTGATTTTCTGGATTTTTTTTTTCTCATTTTGTCTCTCATAGTTGAGGGATACCTGGGATGAAAATTACAGGCCTCTCTCATATTTTTAAGTGGGAGAACTTGCACAATTGGTGGCTGACTAAATACTTTTTTGCCCCACTGTATATACATTGTTGTGTCACAAGCAACACAAGGAGAAAATTACAGTTGAAAATTTTAATAGTCCACCCTCAAAAACTTCAAACAACAATTTGTTATTTTTGCTTAAACAAAATAGGGGGTTACGTATTGTAACCCTAGTTATATAAGCACAGGCGGAGCCCTCTACTGGACTCTATGGGTACTACTCTATCATGCTTTGCGTGCTTTCACCTACTGAGTTACTCCAATCGGGGCGAGCCTACCTGAATGCGCGCGCAGGCCCACAGTATATAAGGCGGCTATGCCCTCCGCCTGCTATCCTACACACTCTTCAGCGAGCGGCCTAGGAAAGACAGGTTCCCCAGGTAGAGGGCTCCGCCTGTGCTTATATAACTAGGGTTACAATACGTAACCCCCTGTTATATCTCACACAGGCTCCGCCCTCTACTGGACTCTATGGGTACAGTGGGCGGAGCCCCGATGTATAAACGCCCTGTCGTCCAACAACATCGACCCACCACACCGTCCCTGACCGGACCCTCAGGAGCATTGGAAAACATAAGTGCACCACGTCCCCCACACTCGCTCCGTGTAGAGTGGGCATGGACAATAGTGAGGAAGGCTCTCCCCGCCTGCCTATGGGCAGGTCATCCAGCCCTGTATGGGGCTGATTGCGCACCATGTCTCCCGAGTCCCTAAGGAGCACGGGAAAAAACACAAGCGCATTATGTCCCCCTCTCACCAGTCATGCGTTGCCCCGGCAAGCACAGACGACGAGAAGGAGCCAGACATGTCCAGGAGATACAATTGTATGAAGGGGCCTGGCGTAGACCAAGACGCCACCGTGCATATATCTTCTATACTCACACCGCTGAATAAGGCTGTTGACACAGCCACAGCCCGTGTAGAATGTGCACGGACGCCAGTGGTGAGGGCTCTCCCTGCCCGTCCATAGGCATGTATAATGCACTCACATAGCCATCCTGTTAGGCGCTTCTTGGAGAGAGCTTTTCCAGCCATAGCATCCCCAAAGCACACAAACAGCTGTTCAGTGCGTCTAATGGCAGCCGTGCACTCTACATAACAATTTTAGCGCACGCACTGGGCAGAGGAGGTGCAATTTAGCCTCCCTGGCCCCAATATGGGGTGGAAGATTAAAGCCACCTAACTGAATAGCCCTTGACCTGAACAAACTCCTTATACTCTTAGGCGTAAAAGGAGGGGTTCGGTTTGAGTCTCGCCCCGCTACGGTCACCCCGGATCAAAAGACAGCTTGGGTGCACTGACAGAGCGGTCAGCTCGGACACTCTTTTGGCCGAAGTCAAAGCAAGTAGCAATGCTGTCTTCCATGACAGTGCTTTCAGGGAGGATAGCTCCAGAAGCTCAAATGGTTCTGTGACCAGAGCCTCGAGCACCAACGGCAGGTCCCACTGTGGGGTGGAGGCGTGCACTACTGGGCGCCGCCTCCTGACCTGCAAAAACCGCAGGCTGACTGAAGGCTGACCTGCCTCCAAATCCCTCATGGCAGGACGAAATGGCTCATTCCACACCTTAATTGTGGAATGAGCCAGCCCCCTGTCCACCAGTATCTGTAAGTAGGTAAGAATAGAGCCCAGCGTACATGACAGAGGCTCTAGACTCCTTCCTTCACACCGTCGCCGGAACCCCGCCCACTTTGGCCTGTAACAGGCTGTGGTGGATTCTGCTCTTGCTGCTTGGATAGTCTGAATAACGTTGTCAGACAGCCCCATCTGTCTCAGCCTGTCCCTCTCAGGAGCCAAGCCTGGAGAGGTTGGCCCAGAGTGGGTAACGCCCCTATTGCACCTGCTTCCTGAGACAGCGCTCCCCAGACCTGAGGAATAGCCCAGGGCTGGCCCACCATCATCTGTGTTACCCCGCGTACCACAGCACCAGGCGGCGATCTGGGGCCACCAGGATGACTGACAGCTGCTCCCACTCACCCTCTCCAGGAGGGGGGGATAAGGTGCAGCGGTGGAAAGGTGGAAAGCAGCTTTCTTGGCTATGCTCGTGTGCAAATACGTCCATCCCCAAGGGCGGATTGTCCCACCGGGCCAGGGAGAACCACAGGGCACAGTGGCTGTTGCGCCGATTGGCGAACAGGTCCACCTCTGCCCTTCCGAACTGAGTACAGACCTGCTTCAACACCTCCGGGTGAAGCCTCCACTCGATTGGCAGGGGTCCGCCTCTTGACAAGAGGTCGGCCCCCCTGTTCTCCCGTCCCGGGATGTGCAGGGCCCTTAGAGACAACACAATCTGTGAAGCCTACAACCACAGGTTTTCTGCTGCGGTCAACAAGGCTATGGAGCATACTCCGCCCTGCCTGTTGTACGCCACTGTGGTGCGGTTGTCGCTCCTTACTAGCACATGTTTGCCCTGTATTAAGGGTTTGAAGTGCTGTAGGACCAACATCACTGCTTGCAGCTCCAGGAGGATGCTGTGCCGAGCCCCTGTCAGAGGCCAGCAACCACCTATAGCTCTCTCTAGGCATGTCCCCCCCCATACTGCCACTGAAGAGTCTGTGAAGACTGTGATATAGGAGGTCACTCGTCCCAGTGGAGCTCCCCGCAGCAGATTCTCTGGGACCCCCAGAATCGGAGGTTGCTCTCTACTGAGGGGGGGATGGTCACCAGACATCGTTTGTGTCTTAGGAGCTAAACGAAGGCCGGTAAACCACTTCTGCATGCGACGTGTATGCAGCAGTCCGAGTGGCACTACGGAGTGAGCAGCTGTCATGAGACCCAAAGTCTAGTCTCAAAGCTGTCACCGTTGCCCCCTGACGCAGCCTGCAGACTGCCCGCAGCAGGGATGCCTGTCTGCTTTCCGTCAGGGTGGCACATAGTCTGCCTGCATCGAGCATCACCCCCAGATATTCTACCTGCTGGTGAGGTATGGGGGAGCTCTTCTTCCAATTGACCAATTGGGCTGTGTGAAACATTGCCCATTCCCTGGACCTGGCCATGACTATGAGGTCGTCCAGATAAAAGAACACCCTCATGCCATGGTTCCGCAGCGGTTGCAGCGCCGTGGCTGACCGTGCGTGGGGATAGGGAGTAGCCGAACGGCAGTCTGTTGTACTCGTAGGCTACCCCCTGGAAGGCAAAACGCAAATACTTTCTGTGTTTTGGAGCAATTTCGCCATGAAAGTAAGCGTCCTTCAGGTCGATGGTTGTGAACCAATCGCCTGGCTGCACCAGTCCTAGTAACTGTTTCATAGTTAACATATGGAATTTCTGGCATGCAATGTGCTGGTTCAGGCATCGAAGATCCAGAATTGGCCTGAATTCTCCTGTCTTTTTGGAACCAGGAAGTACAGGGAATAGTGCCTCCTCTCTCTGACTTGAGAGTGCACATGCCGAGAGGAAACCTATCTCCTCTAGGGATGACAGATTTGCCTCTCTCATGCCTCTGAATGGAGGAGGGATGCTGCAAAACTGGAGTGAATAACACAGTCTCAGTGTCCTGTCCATCCACTCTGTTAATACACAACTGATTTTCCATTCCCCATAAAATTGTGTTAGGGGTAGTGGACGATACCAACATTTTGGTTTCGATACCGATACCAAGTTAAGAATTGCGATTCCGATTATTTTTCGATACTTTTCTTAAAAAAAGGGAAACAGTCTTAAATACAATTATTGTGCTTTATTTCACACCAGAACCATAACCATAACACAAACTTTTAAACAATGAGAACAATAAATAAAATAAATGACAAGAATTAAATAAAAAGTATTAAATAAAAAGTAATACATTTCTTACAGACAGGCCTTGTGGTGTCCGTAGGCTTGCCCTCACTGTCAAGACATATACTTCAAAATTTCGCTTCTGGCGTCTTTTTTGTTAACAAGCCGAGGCGCAGCGGCTGCACTCCCACTTGCAGCCATGCTTCTCGTTTTCTCACATGCTCTGGCAGCTAGCGCGTGCCCGAGAGAGGGGAGGCACTTAGTGCGTGCTTGAGGCACTCCACTGTGGAGTGGAAGCAGGGCACTGAACACACACGGCTCTTATTAAAACAGCGCTTTCTCACCTGAGTACTTTTCCCCGTCATTTTTAAAGTACAGATACTAATGAAACGGAGGAATCGTAACGTTTTTTAACGGCAGGGTATCGCGGTACCTTTCAAGTATCGGTAAACCGTGCAACACTAGTTAGGGGATGTGCAATCAGCTGCGGAGCCGCAACACTCTCTGGTGGCCCACTCCACCGTCAAACCATCCATAAAAGGAAGTTTGACCCATGGGGGGCTAACATAGAAAGGGCCGTTTTTCTATTATGCAATTTTCACTCAGAGAAAAAAACAGCCGATTTTTCACTGAGGTCCCTGAACGCACCACGGCACGTTCCCATGAGAGCGCGCGCTCCACCATAATGCTGTTTTCTCCTACGGCCCGTCCACACAGCGGCGTGCGTTTGCGCTTGGCGGTGGGCGTATCTGAAAGCTTGGTTTTTTTTTGCGAGCAACGCGACCAACAACCAATCACATGAATCTCCCGCCTGGCTCCTCCGGTTTTTATCCCAGTAGATGAACAGAGACTGATCATACAGCACCGGGTGAGTCACTACCGCTATAATGAATCTTTCCTCAATTTTTGGGAATATGAGGAAATGAACTGCGTAGTCTCTCCCAGCATACACATGGTTTGATTGGCTAGCGCTTGTACTGGCAGATTTGAATAAACGGGATTTCATTGGCTGACGCTTCTGCCGAGGCGCCAAAAGTTGAACATTGCTGAACTTTTGAAGCGAGCAACGCCAGCAACGCGTCGCTTCCCAAAATGCAGTTCGGCAAAAAGTGACGTCACCCCATTCAAAGTCAATGGTGAAGCGTCAACGAACGCCGCTGTGTGGACAGGCCGTTAAAGAGAAAGAGGCATTAATCGGAGCTTCTTCTGTCCATGAACGCACCGCGGCCCGCTCTCGGGGGGGGGGGGGGGGGGGGGTCGTGCGTCGTCATAATGCCGTCTCTTTGAAACGGACATTATGGGGAAATTTGGAGAGAGATGACTCTTACGGCCCGTCCACACAGCGGCGTGTGTTGACGCTTCACCATTCACTTTGAATGGGGTGACGTCACTTTTTGCCGAACTGCATCGTGGGAAGCGACGCGGAGCGTTGCTGGCGTGGCTCACTGCAAAAGTTAAGCAATTTTCAACTTTTGACGCCTCGGCAGAAGCGTCAGCCAATCGAATCATATGCCAGTACAAGCTCTAGCCAATCAAACCGCTGCTTGTGTGTCAGGGGCGGGAGATTCATGTGATTGGTTGTTGGTCGAGTTTCAGACACGCCCGCCGGCAAGCGTCAACACATGTCGCTGTGTGGACGGGCCGTTACTCTGGGATAAATGCAATCGTTTTTACTAAATGTATTTTTCACACACACATCACTCTGGAACTAGGGTTGCAATACGTAACCCACCGTTCTTGCAACAGGGCCTCTTTTCGACTTCCTGTTGAAAGGAAACCTATCTCCTCCCAGGATGATAGATTTGCCTCTCTATTGCCCCTGAATGGAGGAGGGACGCTGCAAAGCTGGAGTGAGTAACCCAGTCTCAGTGTCCTGCCCCTCTACTCTTGTCAGTACACAGCTGGGCTTCCATTCCCCACAAAACTGTGTTCAGGGGACATGCCAGCAGCTGTGGAGCCACAGCTAAGAAGCTTTAGTATTCTCTGGTGGCTTACTCCGCTGCCAAACCTTCCATAAAAGGGAGTTTTGGCATGGGGGCTGACACAGAAAAAGAGCCGATTTTCTATTGAGGTCCTTGAACGTACCGCGGCACGCTCCCGTGGGGCCGCGGCTCTGTCCTTATGCCGTCTCTTTGAAACGAACATTATGGTGAAAAGTGGAAATGTGGAGAGAGATGACTCTTACTCTGGGATAAATGCAATTGTTTTCACTGAATGCATTTCTCACACACAAATCACTCTCTCTTGAACCCGCCCAGTGCTTTGACAGCACTCCGGTTTATTCCACTCACGTGCACGCGCCCACCTGCTGGCTCCTATACTGGAGTTTACAGAGGGGGCGGGGAGTGTGGGACAATGTTCTTTCCTCTGGGGATGAGCCAGAAGCAGCCACGCTGTGAGTACTCCTCACCCTATTTAGAGGCAATGGACGTCCACTCTCGGGAGACTTCCGAGGGTGATGCGGTTACCCAAAGTGACAGACCTAATTTTCCCCAGTGAGCTCCAGACTATGTGCATTGTGTTAAGGAACCATATTAATGATAACATCAATCATTTAAATGCAAAGATAATGATTAAAAATGATTTTTAGGGGGAAAACGGTGAATCTGTCCATTTCGTTAACAATCTGATAGCCAAATGGACGGAAATCCGTCTCAACCCCCCACTCACTCTAAGGGGGGGGGGGGGGGGGGGGTGTGGGAGGGACAATGAGGGTTCTGTGGGTGAGACTGGGGAAGCAAGGGAAAAGAGACAGCGGGAGGATGGCAGTGATGACAATGGACAGCAGTTTGAGGAACAGGAAGCTACGGCTAATGAGGGGAGGGCAGGGGTGGGGGGAGAGGTGCGGGTAGTTGGAAAGAAGGAAGTTAAGAAGATGAGGGGGATGAAGGTGAGCGGGGAGGGAGGAGGTGATGAAGGAGTGAGAGTGGTGGGGGGAAATGATGCGGAGGTTGAGATGGAGGAAGTTGAGGGGGGGGGAGGAGCTGAAGTAGAAAGGGTGGAAGGGGGTAATGATGAAGAGGTGGAGATGGAGGAAAAGGGGGAGGAAGAGAGAGATAGTGAAGGGGGTGCGGAAGAGGAGAGTGATACGACGGGGAGTGAAGAAAGTGTGGATGAGGAAGAGGAGGAGCAGTGACAGAAAGAGGAGGAGATGGTGAAAGTAAAGATGATGAAGGAAGAAATGGAGGAGGAAAAGGTGAGAAAGAAGGAGGAGGAAATGTTGGGCTGGGAAAAAATGAGCGTAAATATAGGAGAAATCAATAAAGAGGGTGTCTTGGAGGATTGTGAGGAGGAACATTATCACTTCTCGATGATGCGAAGGCCGTTTGGAGGGAGGGAGGGAGAAACGAAGGAAGAGTGGGAGAAGGAGTGGGAAAAGAATAGGGCATGGGCAATTATAGCGACTCGGGAGGATGTGGAAACAGGGAGATGGGATGACATGTAATAGATGGGTATGAAGGTAATATGACCTGAACATAATGTGTGATGTGTTGATTTTGTGTTATTGTTTTGTAAGATGAGTGATGTAATTCCGCTCTGTATTTACATGATACATTGGTATACCTTTTCGTTGTGATTTAATTACGTTTTGTTTTGGGTTTTTAATTGGAAAGTGATATTTAGATGTGGGAGAATACGGCGTTATGTTTATGACAGAAAGGAGATTCTGGATATGCTTGAGTTATATTTTCATGAAGGCTGAGAGTTTGGACATGTTTGTTTGATTTGGTTGTACAGATGTAGCACTTAATTTCAGACTCCAGTTTACAGCTTCCTGCCTACGACCTGCCTAAAACGAGTATAGAGGAATGTTAAGCCCTCCCACAATTTTCCAAGAGGGCGTTGCCAGATTTTCAATTTCAGGTTTTAACCAGGAGATGGCGCTTCATTCACAAATACAGAAAGACAAGTTTCATGGACTTTCAGTTGTGTTTTGAAGAGCATTTGAACACATCAATATTTTAGATCAACTAAAGTATATCTAATCTTGTAATTCAATAATATATAGTCTTTATATATTAAATAATCATAATAATAATGTAAATGTTTACATTACACTTCTTTATTTATTATGCTCATACTTTTACCTTTGCAATCGTTTGCTTTAATATGCAGTATATTTTTTGTATATTTTGTGTTTGCTTCCTCCTGCTCCCTTTCGGACACATACTGTATGATTTATTATTAATATTATTAATATGAAGATATTATTAAGATAAGATAAGATGTTACTTTATTGATTGAACATTTTAGTTTAGAATGTGCTGTCCCACGGTAATTCAGAAGGCTCACAGGTCACATTCCGACCATTATTTAAAACAATAGGTGCTTTCACACCGTCTACAGCTTAATTTGTATAGAGGGAGCTTTGTGGCTGAATGGCCAGCGATTAGGTGTGGCGCATTTATCATAGGTGATCAGCAGCTACATTACCTACGGGTGCGTTCGTTAATATTAACTGCGCGTCCGGAGTCACTGTGGCACAGAATGGACCGCTGGTGAACAGCTGTTAGAACGGACCGTTCAGGTGTTCAGAGCAGAGCTCCCTGTCGGAGCGGCAGAGCGTGATGTGAACTGAGAAGTTTTTCTATGGCAATATTATTTAAGGAATCGTTGAGCTAGCTAGCTAGCATACATTGTCACTATCTGCTAACGTTAGCTTCAGCCTAGTTTTTTTCATAAGGTATAAACAGAGGTGGTATAAGTATATATATAGATATATATATATATATCTATATATATATAGATATATATATATATTGTACTTGAGTAAAAGTAGAAGCACTCAGATCTTGTACTAGAATAAAAGTAGAAGTACTCAAATCTTGTACTTGAGTAAAAGTAGAAGCACTCAGGTCTTGTACTTGAGTAAAAGTAGAAATACTCAGATCTTTTACTTGAGTAAAAGTAATAGTACCAGAGTGTAGGAATACTCTGTTACAGTAAAAGTCCTGCATTCAAAATGTTACTCAAGTAAAAGTAGAAAAGTATTATCATCAAAATATAGTTAAACTAGTGACAGTAAAAGTAGTCATTGTGCAGATTGGTCCATTTTAGAATAATAGATATGATATGTTTTATAATGATTGATCATGAAAGTGTTCTCAAAGCTGGTAAAGGTGCAGCTAGTCTGAATGACTTTGTATACTGCTGGGTAGCTTGTCGATTTACTCCAGGTGGAACTAAAGTCTGATTTAACACTTGATTATATTTCACATCATTCATCCACATCTGTAAAGTAACTAAAGGTATTAAATACATGTAGGGGAGTAAAAGTACAGCATGTACCTCTGAACTGTAGTGGAGTAGAAGAACAAAGTAGCAAAACATTGAAATACTTAAATAAAGTTCAAGTATCTCAAAATTGTGCCCAAGTATAGTACTTGTTGAGTTTATGAACTGAGTTATTTTACACCATGTGGCTATAAAGATAGAAAGACTAAGCCTTGCACAGACGCATGAAAATACTTTTTCAAAATGCTCAACAGTGCTGCCAAAATTATAAACTGACTGCTACACAATTAAAATAAATGCTCTTATATATTTCTATTAGATGTGACTCTTTGGGGTTTCTGTTATTAATAACACTGCTGCTTTAGTTGTTCTGACTGCTAAAATCCTCTGTTATTCCTAATTTTAAAGCCGATATTCCGTGGGGTGGGGGAGCCGGGGGCTCGGATCCTTGTCACCTTTTTCATACAGATGAGTTTGCATCCCAAAGCCTCAGTCACCTTAATTCATGTTATAAAAACATCTCAGGTCAGTAACACTCAAAGCTAAATGTGCAATGCCATGTTCAGCTATGTTACTATTTATAATGTTATTGTTGTTACATCAGAAGATGTACATATTGGAATGATTTCTTAACTTACAGTAGGCTATTTTTTACAATGTGTGTTGGAAGGATTTATTAAATTACTATGAATATTGTCATTGTTGAAGGCTTTTAGAGAAGGATGAACTATAAGCCTGAATTACATAACATTTTATACCTAAAAACATAAAAGCCACAATAAGTAAATCACAATTATTGGAGTTAATTTTACCTCCCGTATTGCTTTCAACCCACCAGCTTTTATGGTGTTGTTACGTCACTAACTGTAAGCTTGTCACATACAGTCTATGGTCACTCAGAGTAACCTACAGTTAATTTAGCTGCTGGAGAAGGAAGATCAGGGGGGGAGGGGGGAGAGAGCTGCCGTTTCATTCACACTGTTTAAAAAACGGTAACAACGGACTATTTTTCTTAGCGGATGGATGTCAATTTAAATCAATACAACCATTTTTTTAATCAATAAAAACATTTTCTAAATCCATAAAAGCATTTAAATTAATATTGGGAGTCATGTCGTTACTTTGTTGAGAATGTGGCCATGTAATAAGCGGGATAATTTGCAGCGACTTGTTCCTTATGGGGAAAATAACACCCGTCATCCAGATCAGGATCCTTCCGCTACGCTTTGGGATCCTGATCTGCCGACGAGGCTCCATTAAAATATAAATAATTTTAGTGAATTACTGAGTTTAGGCACGTTAATAACGTTTCAATGAAGTTGAATACAGTATATTCATATGTGTCAGTGATTTTATGTCAATTCGGCGAACATAAACATAAATGATCGTGGTGAAGATGATGATTAAATTAGGATTAAAAATCGAGAGCCGGGCTGCATTTCCTCCCGTTCGTTTTTTTTTCGACAAACAACATTATTTTGTTAAATAACAACATGGTGATGTTTTGTAAATGATTACATGTCTCTTATTTAGCACAGAGTATGATATCCGTGACATATGGATCTTAACAAAGTTCCGCTGTACATCCAGCGTACTGTATCTGACTTTATTTCACATGAGCTCCAGTGTGGAACCCCAGTGCACCCCCTGGTGGATCAATGATCCATTGCAGCTGGCTTCATTATAATTACTTGTATCTATCACGGGGGCGGTCTCAAGTCAACTGGAGGTTTTCCCTTGAGCGAGGGCAGATCACGTACCAATCACGGCCCTCGCGTTTCAAACTGTCTGAAATGAATCGCTACATCTGTAAGCATCGGGGTCCTTCCTTTTTGGGGGATTGGTGATGTTATTTGTGTTCTTTATGTGTAAATGTTTTATACATTTATAATAAAAAAAAAAAAATTTAAATAAAAAAATCACGCCCGATCTCGGAAGCTAAGCAGGGTCGGGCCGGGTCAGTACTTGGAAGGGAGACCGCCTGGGAATACCCGGTGCTGTAAGCTTTTTTTAAATACAGGTACATCCATGGTGATAAGATAAGATTTATACCCTAAAATAGCATGCTAAGCGTGGGTGTATTAGTTTCAAAGCATGCACACTCTGCTCATGTCAGACTTCCATGAAATAGACCGGGAAAAGCACCTCTCTGTGGCCCCTCACAGACCCCCGAAGCAGCTCCAGCTCGGCTTCCTAACACGGGCAAACAGGTTTTTTCACACCTCCAGGAGAGAGACCGGGAAAAGCACCTCTATTTGGCACCTCACAGAGCCCCAAAGGACGGCCTAATGACCTCCAGCCTCTCTCCCTCACATGGAGCTCAGGTTATTTCATACCTCCAGGAGAGGGACCGGGAAAACCACCTCTCTGTAGCCCCTCACAGAGCCCCAAAGGACGGACTAAGGACCTCCGGCAACAGTTCCATAACCTCGTGCACCGTGAGTCCCCGGGCCCCCGGACTTAAGCACTCCCCCACGGACTAAACCCAGATGATCACACCCTACAGAACCTCATGCCCCTGGTAACCCTAAAGGGGGTGGATTTTGCGGTGCTTTACCGTCCGCACATCGGCATCCATATTCTGCCTTATTCACGGCACCACCACCCCCCCCCCCCCCTGTGGAGGATATTCTCATGCTCCTGGTAACCCTTTAAATAGTCTGATACTACCAGGGCTCACCACCGCACTTTACAAGCCAGAAATAATGTTTAAATGGTCGGGGAAAGTGTTTTTAAACGTCCGGAGGAGAGTTGTAGCCTGTCATTTTGTACGATATAATTTAACATGTAACCTCTCCTGGAAATGCACAGAATATGTGCATTTCCAGGAGAGGTTACATGTTAAATTATATCGTGCAAAATGACAGGCTATAACCCAGGAATAAGTGTTTGAAAGGCGGAGAAAAGTTGTTTAAAATAGTCTGCAGGGCGCATCACCGCATTTTACAAGCCAGGGAAGGTGTCTGAATCATGGGTAAACATTGTTTAAATAGTCTGATACCTGGCACTGTATTTGCCCCTGGGAACCTTCAAGGCTATACTAATGTTGTATTATTTATTTAATTATCATACGATTTTTACAAAAACAATATACAAAATATACATAATAAACATAATAAAAACATGATTAGCAGGGGCCTGGGGGCCATATTAGCTGTCTAACTTGTACGGTGTACCGGGGAAAAAAGGTTGAGTCCACGGCCCCTGTCCCCTCATCAGGAGTATCAACCGGCCCTGAAGAAGAGGTATCGCTGCTCTCCGCCCCTGAGCCCTCTTCGGAGGTAGCTGACGGTGGTAGACCTCCTTCTGATGATGCTGCTGCAGCTGCAGCTGCTGCCGCCCTGAACATGGAGCGGATCTTCAATCCTTCTTTTATTCCAGGCATATTTGCGTAGAACCGGTCTGCAGTGCTTACGTCGTGACACATAAACCTAGCGAGAATCGACCTGCTTTCTGGATCTTGATGATGCTTGATATTGTCAGCCAGGGCAGTGCGCAAGATGGTGAAGGTTCAGGTTCTTGGAGGCGTGCTTCCCCGTTGTGAAAAGGAAGAATTCACTCTGAGGACCCGGCAAGCCCTCTTTTATCCCCATCCACCGCATGACCCAGCTAAACTCCTTTACTGTAAGCACCAGCTGTGCATGGCCCAATGTCTTGGCAGTCTTGTGATCCTGCACGTGGATGATGTAGCCCTCAGCAGTGCCCCTTCTGTCCGCCTCAAAGACCTCCGTGTTGGTCATGTTTGCGTACACACCCGGACGGTGGCCATACAGGAGGCTCCAATGGAGGGTTAGATAGCCATATAGCAGGTACTGGGTGATTGAGGTCGGATTGCTAGCCATCAGGTCAAGGAGATCAGGGATGCGCTTCTCAGCGGCCGCCATGGCGGCGAGAAGCTCCGCCTGGCTCGGCAGACGATCCAGCTTGTTCCTCTTCACCTTAAACTGGTGGACAGTGACGGACTTTTTCAAGTCGTTCATGTTGGCAGTCACCTCTCTGATGATGTGGGTCATATCAGACTGGGTGAGCCTGCACCCCCGGAGCTTTGACGCAGACAAGTACCTCAGGAAATGGTTCACAGTCTTCAGGAACAACAGCGATGTTGTGACTGCCCGGCCCGACTTTGAAATATACTCGCTCCAGCCACGGACCCTCTTTGTGTCTTTTAGAAACAGTCAGTCTGACAGCCGGTCAACACCATGGGCCATGACTACTAGGAAGTTCTTTATCCGGCTGACATTGGACATACAATTCTCTTTCCGTTTTACTGTTGGTGCGACATCCTCACAATGACCTCTGTATGTCTGAATGTACGTCTCCATGCTTTTAGGCAACGTGATTTCACGCATGGTATTCCCCCGTCCCTTCCCAGTGGACCAGTGATTTGGGGGACAGGGCCAGTCCTTAGCCAGATTAGCTTTCAGCTTATTGGAGACAGACGCACAGGTCTTCTGGTATACAGGGGTCTCACTACCGGAGGCTTCTGCGGACCGCATGACAGTCTTCACCGGGGTCTTGAGAGGGGTATTGCTGCCGGAGGCTTCTGGGGACCGCATCACAGACTTGGCCGGGGCCTTGAGAGGGGTCTCACTACCGGAGGCTTCTGCGGACCGCATGACAGTCTTCACCGGGGTCTTGAGAGTGGTATTGCTGCCGGAGGCTTCTTGGGACCGCATCACAGACTTGGCTGGGGCCTTGAGAGGGGTCTCACTACCGGAGGCTTCTGCGGACCGCATGACAGTCTTCACCGGGGTCTTGAGAGGGGTATTGCTGCCGGACGCTTCTGGGGACCGCATCACAGACTTGGCCGGGGCCTTGAGAGGGTCTCACTACCGGAGGCTTCTGCGGACCGCATGACAGTCTTCACCGGGGTCTTGAGAGGGGGATTGCTGCCGGAGGCTTCTGGGGACCGCATCACAGACTTGGCTGGGGTTTTGAGAGGGGTCTCACTACCGGAGGATTCTGCGGACCGCATGACAGTCTTCACTGGGGTCTTGAGAGGGGTATTGCTGCCGGAGGCTTCTGGGGACCGCATCACAGACTTGGCCGGGGCCTTGAGAGGGGTCTCACTACCGGAGGCTTCTGCGGACCGCATGACAGTCTTCACCGGGGTCTTGAGAGGGGTATTGCTGCCGGAGGCTTCTAGGGACCGCATCACAGACTTGGCCGGGGCCTTGAGAGGGGTCTCACTACCGGAGGATTCTGCGGACCGCATGACAGTCTTCACCGGGGTCTTGAGAGTGGTATTGCTGCCGGAGGCTTCTTGGGACCGCATCACAGACTTGGCTGGGGCCTTGAGAGGGGTCTCACTACCGGAGGCTTCTGCGGACCGCATGACAGTCTTCACCGGGGTCTTGAGAGGGGTATTGCTGCCGGACGATTCTGGGGACCGCATCACAGACTTGGCCGGGGCCTTGAGAGGGTCTCACTACCGGAGGCTTCTGCGGACCGCATGACAGTCTTCACCGGGGTCTTGAGAGGGGGATTGCTGCCGGAGGCTTCTGGGGACCGCATCACAGACTTGGCCGGGGCCTTGAGAGGGGTCTCACTACCGGAGGCTTCTGCGGACCGCATGACAGTCTTCACCGGGGTCTTGAGAGGGGTATTGCTGCCGGAGGCTTCTGGGGACCACATCACAGACTTTGCCGGGGCCTTGAGAGGGGTCTCACTACCGGAGGCTTCTGCGGACCGCATGACAGTCTTCACCGGGGTCTTGAGAGGGGTATTGCTGCCGGACGCTTCTGGGGACCGCATCACAGACTTGGCCGGGGCCTTGAGAGGGTCTCACTACCTGAGGCTTCTGCGGACCGCATGACAGTCTTCACCGGGGTCTTGCTGCCGGAGGCTTCTTGGGACCGCATAACAGACTTGGCCGGGGCCTTGAGAGGGGTCTCACTACCGGAGGCTTCTGCGGACCGCATGACAGTCTTCACCGGGGTCTTGAGAGGGGTATTGCTGCCGGAGAATACTGTGTTCATGCCGGGGGTACTTGAGATTGCCAGGCCCTTAAATCGTATACATTCTTCGTCTTCTTCAAGCACAGCAGCAGTGGCACTCTGCTTCCTGGGTTTTAGCCCCTCTTTCAGCCTGGAGCGCAGGGTCTTCACCTCATCAATGAGGGCATCCTTCTGAGCCCTCAATGCCACATTTTCCAGCCTCACCTGACTGCAGTCCTCTTCGTCACACTCGGTATGTGGGGAGAAGGGTGGAGGGTGCACCGGGTATTCCTCCTCATTGTCTATATCCAATGATGTAGCCATTCCAATGATGGGATTAGTCTCTCGGAGGTCATGGAGCAACTGCAGGGCCAACTAAGCTTCAGCCTTGCCATGACCTGATGTGCCTCATCTCGGGAGAACTCAGGGTGGTCACGAGTTACATGACGGTGTAGTCTCTTCCCAGCATACGAACACCCTGTGATGGGACAGGGTTTAGTCCAAACATTTATTCTGCCACTGGCCATTTTAAGAATGATGTCTCTTTCCTCCAGGTTCTGCACTGCATGTTTTTGCTTAAGGTGCTTATTCAAAGCCAGATAGCAGAGTCTGCACACCGGGCATTCGGACAACATCCTTCCTAAAACACACACAATGAATTGTATTTAAAAGGTTTTCTGTTTCTCCGTTTATATGCGTTAGCTAACCGGTGATTGCAACCATCGATCCGATGCTTCAATGCAGGGAACACGGACCAAGGGGAGGACTTGGGTTACCACCTGGTTAAAATGATCCCACCTCCGCACCAACGCGGGGCTGGTGATGGGTCCGATACAATGATTGTTTTTTGTTTCATGGTTCTGCCACGAGCTCACAAGACAGTTTTGGGTACAAAAATGTGGGGATAACAGTACCTCCGGGCACTCCATCCCGCTCCGGCCTTCACCGCAGCGGGGGGAGGAGGCATTGAACCCCTCGCACCTGTCCCCGGAGGAGGCAGGGGAGTCAGTTACCCGGATGCGCACGGTGGACGGCCAGGGCGAGGCCACCACACCGCACTGGAGTCAGGGTTCAGAGTTTTTCGAGCCAGGTCCCGGTGAAACGCAGTACGGAGAACCCGGCAGGAGCGTCCAGCAGACCCCCCCGTACGGTTCCCTCGTCCCTCGGAAGAGGCGGAGAGGTGGGTGTTTTTCATCTGCTGGCGGACTGCCGGGGAGAAAGGGCTGCTCGGGAGCCAGGCTCAGAGTTAGTGGCAGTGAGAGCCCGTGTACCTGCCTTTTACAGCAGGCACGCACTGGTATCTGGGTGGGGAGAGAAGGTAGAAGCAGAGGCTGCAGAAACAGCCAGAGCCTTCCCCTCTAACACACCCCTCATTCGGTCCACGAGCACTGGGCAGAGTCCCCTGTCAACTCTCCTTATATTCCTCCGGAGACCAGTTGGGACATGGCAGCATCCCACTTCTCCTGGTATACCATATCGTTAAATGAGCTCAGTAATGTACTGCACAATATCACATGGGTATATGAGCTACGTAATGCCCTGCAAAATCACATTTGGTTTATTTCCAAAAAGCCTGGAAAAAACACATATATCCGTCATGTCCTGTAAAATATCATTCTTTGTTTATTTCCATCCTTCAGGCAAGTACACATATTTTTGTCCGCTCCAGGAGCAGAGTCGAACCCGCAGTTTGGAAGAACCGACCGCCAAGCACTGGAACCTGGACCCGGGGAGGAGGACCTCCGATGGCGGGTCAAATTTGCTGATACCGCAGCTGGCTGGACACTAGCCGTAGAGGAACACCCGGGTGGGACCAGGCATGTCCCTCTTTGCAGACAAGCATATATGCGCTCCGGCATTCGCCGCACTTGAGTCATGGTGCTCAGAGTCATGGTACACCCGGCAGGAGCCTCCAGGTCTGCTGGCGGACTGTCGGGGAGCACCTCGCGTTCTGAGAACGCTTGATGCACCCGGCAGGAGCCTCCAGGTCTGCTGGCGGACTGTCGGGGAGAACGCTTGATGCACCCGGCAGGAGCCTCCAGGTCTGCTGGCGGACTGTCGGGGAGAACGCTTGGTGCACCCGGCAGGAGCCTCCAGGTCTGCTGGCGGACTGTCGGGGAGAATGCGCTGCAATACATGGTACACGGACCAGGGGGAGGTATAGGGTTACCACTTGCTTAAATCGTCCCACCTCCGCGGGGCTGCTGATGGCAACATTGGGTCCGATGCTTCAATACACTGTCACAAAAGAGGAACACCCGGGCGGACCAGGCATTTCCCTCTTTGCAGACAAGCATATGTGGTTGTTACGCAGGATCAAACAGGTAGCCTGTGATGAAGTAGGGTCGACCCTATATCATGTGAAGCCACCGAGCCGTGGTCCCCGAGGGAACCGGTGCCCGGAGCAAGGCCAATTGCTGAATGCCGCAGCCGACTAAGGCCGCTAAGCAACAGTGGAGGATTAGAGAAACAGGTGTTTGCCTGGCACTCCGCGGCGAAGTGGGGAGGTGGAACTTCCACCCCGCTGCGGAACCCGTGGTGTGACCCCTGAGTCAGACGGTTCGTCTTGGAAACGCTTCATATCGCTCGGCCCGGGAGGTAAGAGACACGCAGGGTAACGGACACGCAGGGTTACCCCCATGCAGCACACGCAGCACACGGAGGAGGCAGGGGAGTCAGGTACCCGGAGGCACACGGCCGCCACACCGCACTGGAGTCAGGGTTTCGTGTTTTCCGAGCATATTATATTATATATATATATATATATATATATAATTATTATTATTATACCATTTATTACAATGCATTCATGTGATGACTTTCAAAAGAGTAAAGCAAGCACTGCTGAATAAAGTATGATTTTATCTTTTACGAAATGTTTTTTTTCATATGGAATGCAGTTGGAGGACAACCAATCACAGAGCTTGAGAACTAATCACGGGGTTTGTCAAACAGAGCACATGGTGTAGTCCTAAACGATAGCTGGGGATTCTGGGTAGTGTAGTGTCTTCTGCCATCCTTTACTCCGAAAAAATATTTGGTTCTCCGAATCGAAGGGGAAAAATACAAAAGCAATGCACACAATTTAAACAAATCAATGTTGTGTAATTATCAAGGATAATCTGTTTTTTTTTAGTCTATGAGTAGTGCAGATATCACTGTCAAATCAATTGACAGTAAAGGGAATACTTACTTCCGGGTGTACAATTCTTCGTTATCCAATGGGAATGGACGCTGAAATTGCCTTAAGGGCAGCCGACACAAACGAATGCCGTGCTTCCATGAGCGTCAAATCCCGCCGCAGATGGGAATACATTGCAATTAGGGCTGCACGATTTTGGGAAAAAATGTAATTGCGATTTTTCTGACAAATATTGCGATTGCGATTCAATTTGCGATATTTGTTTTTAAGCGACCCAACGGAAGTTTATTGTAAAATGCGGCCATATCTCCCGCTAGGAAGGTCCAACATGCTCCCGTCTCTAGTACCCCCGCAGCCCGAGCTACGAGTGAAAGAACTAAACTTACATGAAACTTCCGTTGGGTTGCTTTAAAGTCAAGCTTCAGTTTAAAGTGGACCTATTATGCTATATTGGAAAAATACCTATACAAAACATGTCTGTGAAGTTTTTTTTTCAAATACCAAACAGATCACCCATTGT
>NC_136903.1:37027183-37054683 GCF_949606895.1 Notothenia rossii
AGCATTTTCAAGGTGCATTTTCAAGCTTTTCAAGCAGCGTACAGCTGTTGTAAATTACATATTGATATGCACATACTTATACTCAAATGATTATTTCCCTACCTCACATTAAATCAGATGTTCTTTATGCTATAAACAACCAAATGTGTGTTTCGTAATAGCATTCTACATAAGGATGAAAAATTAAAGATAAGAAAACAAAGTTTAATATTGTAAAATGAGTGACCCATATCATATATAGTAGACTGGGCATCCCATATAACCTGGCTGAGCCAATATAAAACAATCAGCCAACTAACTTTCCAATAAATTCTTTATGAACATTTTTAACATTTTTGAGGTCCTTTTAGGGTGGCAGTAAACATACGCTCTCCAAGGTTAGGACAAACCCATTGAAACACAAAGCTGATATAAAAAAAAAGCGTGTGCAGAGATCCTCTTTCTGTGTAAGAGTTTTTGAGGTTTCCAGGAATTTTTTTCAGAATATGAAACTTTTATTGCCAAAATCTCCCGATAAATACATGTTTGAAGCTTGTAAAGGGAAGATGACAGCTCTCCCTCGCACTAATGCTTTTACGTAGCAATGCTCCCCCCCTCCCTCCCGCTGACATTATGAATGTATGGCGTATAGTAATCATAGATAACACGGCAGGGTCCGTTACAGTTTGTTTTCATCTGATTTCAAATAAACAAAGTCTTGGCTTTCAGAATATTAAACTTGTTTCGGCAAATTCAGATGATAAATACAACTTTGAAGCTTGTAACGGCATAATTACAAGCGGAGAACGGAGTAACTTTACGTCAAAGCAGGCATAACATCAGCGATGTTTCTCGTGAGTGTTTTCCCCGGAAACTAACACAATACACACAAACGCAAAAATACACAAACACACACCACACCACTCGCGAGCTTCCCCCAGACCAGTAATACAAACGAAAATATGTTTCCTCCATTAGAAAGCTAGGAATATCCTCTTCCAACAGTGTATAACTCAAATATGTCTTCGGGTCAATGTGACTGATTTCGATGGAGCAAGTTTAGGCACGAAAAATACTACCAGTAGAAATACATTGCTTTTATGTGCTTCATCCTCTGAAAACCACAGGATGCCGACTGTCACACATACTGACATAGGTACGCTCCTTTTTATTATTGTCACCTGCATAAGCAATTATCCCACATCGAGTTCGCTAACGTTACTAGCTTAAACAAACGTAACATGCAACGTTAGCCTAATCCAAAATGCTCTACTACGGCTTACCTTTCATATGGCTCGTCAGCGCAGACTCTCCCATCGCGAATAATTGACATTCTTTGTGACAAACTGTGCAGAAGGCGAATCGTTGGGTTGATCATCGTTTTAGCCACAGCTTGTATTTCTTTTCGGATAGCCAACGCTCGTTAAAACAGCAACCTCCTGGCATACTGTCATTCTCTCATTAGAATGCCCAGGTCACACAAAATAAAACACTTGCAGGTCGCGCGCATAGCGCGGGAAGGCCGGAGCGGAGCTGTTTTCTGTAGAAGCGAAGCAACTAAGCTCGCTCCGACTTCTTTATTTTCTTTTAATCTAAAAAGCGAACTATTCAGTCAGAGAGCAATTTATTGTAAAAGTAAAGCATTTACAATTTCAAGCACTTTATCTCAAATCCAAGCACCATTCCCAAAATTCAAGCACTTTTCAAGTCATGAAAACACCTCGTAAACATTCAAGCATTTTCAAGGATTTCAAGCACCCGTACGAACCCTGATACTTATGTCTTCCTTTCCCTACTAATGCTTGATTCTAACAAACAAAAGGCCATCTAATCCTTTTAGAATCCCTCTCACCTGAACCATCTGCTGATGGAAGTGCATGTTAGAAAATACATTAACAATACCACTATTAACCAGCGTCATGAGGTATGGGCAATGCTGAAGAAGAACAATGAGAGAGGATGTGGTGCAGTGATGACGTATTTTTGTAGGCCGACCTGAAAGTTACAATTGCGGTGGATTTTTTCACTGGATTTCGGAATATTGCAGAAAATAAGATCTGGCCCAAACACACTACTGATTCTTAAAGCGTAAATGCATTCGCCAGAAGTAAAAAGCTCACGTTTTGATTAGGGATGTAACGGTTCACAAACATTTCGGTTCGGTACGTACCTCGGTTTTTAGGTCACGGTTCGGTTCGGTACGTTTTCGGTACAGCAGAAAAAATTATCACAAAATATGATTTTTTTGGGGTTTGGTTTGAATTATTATTAAACTGTGAATAATGCATTCACTCAAATAAATAGAAAATATAATAAAATAAACATTAACGTGTAGCATTTCGATGAACTGAAATCATCTGTATTTGAATGTTACTGTACTAGTACTCACAAAACATAAACTATTAGTTTTGGGTTTTTAATTATTATTAAACTGTGAATATTCACTCATAAATACAAAATATAATAAAATAAACATTAGGTGCAGCATTTCGATGAACTGAAATAATCTGTATTTGAACTGTACTGTACTAGTACCTAAGCAGCCAGTTTGACATTATGACTTGCTTGTCATTGTATTTTCATGTTTTTTTGAAGAAAAATTAATTGTCCACATTGCTTGCCGATAGGGCAGATCTGCTGGCACTAACAATGTCTCCTGCTGTGGAGAACACCCTCTTGCTAGGGACAGAGGTAGCAGATACAGCCAGGTAGCGCTTTGCTAACATGGCAACATAAGGATATTTGGCGTTTGTAATAGCTTTGGCTCGGTTTGCACTTCAGTCTTTTTTCTTTTGGTACCGGTGATATTCACGTTCGGGTGATGCCTTTTCAAATGAGTGTGCAAGTTTGATGTATTACCAGCCGCGTAACCAATTTTAGTTGAACAATGCCGACAAACAGCTTTGGTTCGGTCCACCTGTCTTTGTCCGTCATCCTTGTACGTAACTGCGAAACTAAAATGTTCCCAAACCGGAGACTTCAATGATGCTGGAGGATTTTCGAGCTCAACTTTATCTGCGTTCGCCATTTCGACAGTTCCTCAAATTACTGACTAAATTTGAATGCATCCCTGTGACCAGCTCTCATAGTATGCAACTCGTCCAATGAAATGACTTGCTTGCTCTATGACGCGTTGAATCCAATGTGAGCAAATTACACTGAATTTTGCGACGCAGAACCTGAGATTACTTCCAAAAAGTTGTTCACGTTCTCAATTTTTTAGGTTTAACGTTATATTCGTTTGGTACACTTCGGTACACACGTGTACCGAACCGAAGGGCACGTACCGAATAATTTCGGTATGTGTACCGTTACACCCCTAGTTTTGATAAAAACAAACTATATCATGGTTGCATGACATTACATCACCACCATTAAGCTAAAGGTGGCTAATGTTTGGCAGAATGGCGTTTAGTCGTCTTATTTAGACACTTGTTAGCAACAGAACTTTCACCTGTGGGGTATTTGCGGACCTACTTTATGTCATAGAACGACACGTGAAAAACTCTTCAGCTAACGTTATACTCAGACCTTATTTCAGGCATCTAACCAAAAAACGTTGACTTCAATAGAACAGGATTTGGTTAAATGCTAACTTATTTCCGGGTTTTGGGACTCATTCCTGCACCACTCTATAAGCAGTGCATGTGTGATGTCAATTTCTAGTTTATGCAAACTCAATGTTTCCTGTAAGTGATTTTCACAGCAAAAGCCTTCCAGCAAATGCCTAGTATCAGAGCTGAAAATAACAGCAATGACCAAACCTCCCTCTATCCCATACACACTTCCTTTGGAACAGAAAGCTAGGAGGTCAGCACAGGGCTAAATAGCTCTTTGAGACAGTGCAATATGTGATTAGTACAAAAGCTCTGTCATTAGTAAAGGAACCTGCTTGAGTCACTCTGCACAGCTCAGACACACTGTGTGAGTCAGAGGTCATGTCAGGCACAACTCTGAGGTCCTATAATAGCAGGGATCAACTCCAGATTGTTTTCTTAAGGTTCCACCCATGTGTACTTACAGCTGATTCCAAAGGCTTTGACCACAGATAACAATAATTAATGTTTCACCCTACCGTTGACCACTGCTTTTAAATATAATACTCATCTCTTTAGGTTCAGTTTTAGGTCTTACTGTAGGGAATATCTTAACTCCTGAATAGTTATAAAAATAATTATTGGTCAGTTTTCTGAAATCTTTATTTCTGGAAGCTGCAGTTTGCAATGCTGTTGAACTATAATGCATTATAGTGGCTGTGGTTAAGAGGGAACTAGGCGTCTACCAGGCAGAGGGTCAGTGGTTCGATCTATCCCCTGCAGTCAAAATGTGGAAGTGTCCTTGGGGAAGACACTCCATATTACTATCATAGGCCCTTCTATACATTAAGATAGGGATAATGTGCCGCGAGGCAACAATGAAAAAGAACAACATGATGACGATCAGCATCCGAAATAAAAGCGTGGGAATCTTGCATCACCATGTCAGTGTTCTTTTTTAATTAATGATCAGGTCGCTGCACATTATCCCACTTATTACATGGCTACTTAATAAATAAACCAACAATCGATGACAGTATTGACTTAAAATCAGATTGCTTCAGCTAAGAAAAAATAGTACGTTACACAGCATACCAACAGCTGGAACTGCGGCGACAGAAACGTATTTCAAAATTAAGGCTGCGCTGATCAAGGTTTTCTGTAACCGTCCAAGTCTATTAAAATGTTCCTTTCTCTTTAAACACTGCAGAGCCCGTACTGTGTTTCTGTCAGTATTTACTTCTTACCGCACAGCCCACTTTGACTATATTTGAGTGTACTCATACTCAATGTTCTCACATAATTAAATGTGTATAAATATTGTCTTTAATTTGTATTTGTTAGAATAGTCTTAACATTTTTTAAATAGCTGTTTTAACAGTACTATTTGGCAACAGTACAGGACCTACTTGGAAATAAAACCGATTCTGATTCTTATCTGTCTTCTGCTGTTCCGATTATTGTTCACTTTCTGTCTTTCTTCTTCTGTAGATTTTTCTGAATTTTCTGAACATTAGGAACAGTTTAGCCATAATTAATCCAAAGTTTCTTGCTCTGCACAGCTGGCGTTACATTAACTGGACTTTTTTCTGCGGATTGATAGGATTGTACATAGTCCCTTGATCTTCCTTAGAAACGGTCTGTTTTCCTTAGCAGGAGTCTGTTAGCGAGAATGAACATATTCTGAAATGTCCAAATTGACCAATCAGAATCAAGTATTCAACTAAACCATGTAATAAATGACATGTAATGTAAGGTAATAGTAGATGATGTTTCTAATATTCCCTGAACAATGTAAATAGGGCAGGTAAAATATTATAAACACCTCTTATATAGACAACTGTGTAGATCTCAAAGTGTAGCAGGATCCACACGATCTGTGTGGACATAACTGCCGGCAATGGCTGCACTAGGGCTGCAACAAACGACTAATTTGATAATCGATTAATCTATCGATTACTGAAACGACTAATCGATTATTCGGACTATTACTTGCGCAATTTCTCAAATTCTCTTATTTAGCCATCAACTTTTAAATTTAGGTTTGAGGTTGTTTTAGGCATGTGGAAACTAACAATGAAGACAAAATAAACAAATACTTGATTCAAAAATGCATATTTATTAAACTTTCTGCTGAAATATATAAAAGATAAATAAAAAATCTGTCCATAAACATTTTTAAAACAAGGACAGCAGCAATATAAAATAAAAACTACAGCAGTTTCCCTTAATCAAATAAAAAAACTATTTCACCTTAAAAAAGGATAAACACTCTTGCATCTAGGCTAGATTATTCTGGGTTGAAATGGAGTTAAGTCAGCATCTCCACATGATCTCGGGAGAGGCTTGCTCTCTTCTGAGAGCAGATATTCCCCGCCACAGAGAAGATTCGCTCAGACGGGGTTGATGTTGCAGGAATGCAAAGGAGAGATCTTGCAAGCTTTGACAATACAGGGAAACGCCCCTTATTTTCCCTCCACCATCTCAGAGGGTCATCTTTTTTGTGAATGGCTGGCTCTGCGAAGTACGTCTGAACTTCGCTCCTTGCTATTTGGAGCTTTTGATCCTCGTGAGATTCATCCTCTTCTTCACTCAGACTGTCTGTCTCAGACTGAAGGAGGTTATCCAGTGCTGATTTGTCTCCTCTGCCTGGAACACTGACCCTCTGCTGTTGAACTTGCTAACAGCCTTGTATCTCAGACCACCTTACCTCTTTGATTGCAAGAACTTCAATTGACCCTTGGACCCGTGTGCCATCTTCAGCTCCCATAAACTTCAGCTTTCTGAATTTTGGGTCAAGGGAAGCTGAAAGAATAATCAGGTTTTCTTTCTCTGCTGAGATGGTGTTCAGACACCCCCATCTTTCGTTTATCCCTTTTTCTGCACTTGCCAAAAATGCTTTTCCTGCGCCCGTCTCAAAACGGGTTTGCTGTGTGGAGCGTTGCAGCCCTTTGACCAGCTGTGGAAGACATGAAGCGGTTGCATACTCCTGTCCACTTAGGTAAACGGTAGCACATTGAAAAGGCTGCAACCCTTGTGTCAGCTCTTCAAGCAGCACCCATTGATCTGGATTCAAGTCAAAGTGCTGTTTGCCCCTTGGAGTTCCCTCAGGATCGGATAGAGTTGCAGTAACTGGCCAGCGCTGTTCCAGGAGTCTCTCTACCATGTAGTATGTACTGTTCAATCTTGTACTGACATCCTGGATCAGTTTATGCTGTGGTGTGTTCATTTGCTGCTGTTTCACCTTCAGTTTTGTATTTGCCAGCTCGCTTCTCCTGAAGTGTTCAACCAAGTGTCTTGCAGCCCCTACAGCTCTGCTGATGCTGGGCTCTTTGAGGGCATTGTTAACTATGAGCTAGAGTGTGTGCCCACTTTAGCGCACAGAGGCCCAGCCGTGTTTTTCCTCCAGCATTCGCATTGCTGCCACAATATTGGACCCATTGTCGTGAACTACTGCTTTTATTTTGGTAGGCAAGATGTCATATTTAGCTATCACCTCCTCCAGCCATGTCATGATGTTCACACCAGAATGCCTCTCCTCAAGAGGCATGGTGGCAAGATTCAACGTCTTCATTTCCCAATCTTCACTGATGAAATGGCAGGACACGCCAAGGTATGCCTCTGTTGCATGACTAGTCCAGACATCAGCTGTCAGTGTCAGATGTGATCTTAGTTAAAAAATGTAAGTGCATACAGTGTATACAGTAAACATCTAATATAATCAGTTTAATATGTTTGGGACACTTTATAATTTAATTTAAATACAAGTATGTATCAGTGATTTTATTTCTTATTCATGAAGTCTACTTTTCAATTAATAAATACAAATGCAAATTATATTCTATGGGTCTATGCGTGCCTGTGTGTGGGAGTGAGAAAGTGAGTGAATGTGAGTGAGTGATAAACACTTGTTGTACCTTCAGAAAGGTTGTTTAATATTTCTGTGTGAGTTAAACACTTGTACCTACCTTCAGTAAGGTTGCGTCATATTTATTTTCCATCAGGTGAGTAAAGTGGGTTCTGGATGGAAGGATGTATTCAGGATTAAACTGCCTGATCATTTCACGAAACCCTTCACCATCAACCATCGACATTGGTCTCATATCCTTGACCAGCATGGTCAGGATTGAGTTTGTTAGCGCAGTGGCTTGTTGGAGAGATACAGGCCTTTTCCTTTTCGAAGATACTGATCCATGGCAGTGGGACTGGCACAACTCCTCTTTGGCCTGCATTTGATATAAAAATACATATTTTATTTTCAGGCAAAAGAGTAACATTAGTTTCTAAAAACATACATATACAATCAATTACATTTGATTTCACATTAAATTAAGTTGAGCTTTGTTATGCCTATCAATTTAATTAGCAAAAGTCAAATCACGAGATAAAACAAATCCGGAGATCGTTCGAGTAAGTTAAATCAAAAGCATCCTGTAGGTCATTCTCATATGATTGAAGTGTGTCCTTTGCAGGCCAATGTAGCTAGTGCCCCAGCGCCACCCGGTAACGTAACAAGAAACAACAACTTCTACACATCCCATTCGGACACAAACACATTAAATGTTTTCCCAATTGTCCGGTGTTCTCATGTGCACTTGATCAGTTACATCTCCAGCTCTATACTGATTGCAACCATACAACGTGTACAAATATTAGCCCCAGCTGCCTCCTGCCTGTCATCTCTCCTAACAGCGCTCTTATTATTGTGAGACTGCCGGGGACGGGAGAGATGCAACATCTTACAAGAAACAGCATCTCAGGGCTTCTAAATATTTAACAACCTATTAATGATGCATAGTTACCCACTTCACGGGAAGAAACTCAGCTATTGTAAGACGTGCTAACTGCTAATGTAGCATTAGCTCGGTGCTAATTCAGCACATTACTGGCAAAAGCGATCTTTTCTACTTCAAACTCACTGAACTAGCAGCCAGGAAAGAGCAAGAAAACAACTTCCGTTTACAGAGCCATATATATATATATATATATATGTATACGTCTTACCTGCTGTTTTGTGATCAAAACTAAAGTTTTGTTCAAGGACATGCAATTTAAACATTGGCTAGCTACTGCTAGCTAGCTAGGTTAGTTGACTTACCGAGTGGATTCATCTTCCAGAACTCCGACATGCTTTCTTTTGAGATGTTCCATCCTTGATGAAGTGCTCCCATGCCAGGCTAGATCGCCTTTGCAAATGTTGCCCTTAACAACCTTTTTCACATTTTCAAGTATGAAATTATCCCACACTTTTGAGGTTTTCGTTTTAGGTGTTGCCATTACGCTTATTGTTCTCTCTCGTATTTTTTAGGGCCATTCCGCTTATCAAACTCCAGTATATTAATATCTACATGTAAGCGCATAAAACACCGGTGATGACGTTAGCGCGTAAAAAAAACGTGAAGATGTCAGCGCGTAAAACACACAAGATGACGTCACCAACGAATCGACAACCGATTTTAATCGATTAAGTTGATTAGTTGTTGCAGCCCTAGGCTGCACATAAGGGAAATTCTTTAAATAATTACTAGGGATGCACTGAATATTCGGCCGCCGAAAATTATCGGCCGAAAATGGTTAAAAAGGCCGTTTCGGCTATCGGCCGAAAGGGTTTTAGCACCGAAAAAATATCACCGAATGTCAGGGAACAGGGTTACGTTGGTAATCTAACGTGTTGTTGTGATGACGTAATCAAAAGGCGGCGACAAGCACGGCGCGCGACCATGCTCGCGGCTGGCTCACAGCCAACATGTCTGGCGCTTGGAGATATTTAAAAATATCAGAGAAAGAGGCGCAGATTGCGATTTGTAAAACGTGTTCAGCTGACATTTCTCGAGGGGGTGTAACTGCAAAGACTTTCACCACTTCGGGATTACTCCAACACTTGAAATCAAAACACCCGGACAAATCACAAGCACTGACAGCGAGAGACTGTTCAGCGCTGCCTCTCATGTGCTTGATGAGAAGAGGAACAGACTTAAATGGCTGATAAAGCAGAGAAGCTACTGTTCATTAAAAATAACCTCCCACTTTTCCTTAATAAGTAGACAAGGCTGGCTTATCATAAGCTTATCTAGTTCTACATGTCTACTCTATACCCACTTTCCTGAACAATTTTCATTTTGAGTTATAATTCACCATCTCAGGTTATCATTAGGGGGAAATGACAGCAGCACAGTGTTCAATATATTGTACTTTCGGTATCTAAATGATACAATGTTGTTTACATTGCTCATGAGGACAGACCACCTTATTTGCAGATTCTTGAAATTGTAATTTAAATTGTAATTGATTGTGGATTTTGTATCCAGTTTTCACTTTATGTATCTTTATACAATGTTTACTACTTTGCTTATGAGGACAGACAGCCTTATTTACAGATTCTTGAAATTGAATTGTAATTTCATTTGTAAATAGTTACATTCATGTGGATTTATCCAGTTTGCACATTTGTATGCATGCACTTTAGGTGCATTTGTTGTTGTTGAAGGCCTGGCTGTTACAGTCTTTATTTACACTATTTTGTTGTAGGCCTACTGGCCTAGATGTTTATTTTAAAGCACCTTGGCTTTGTTCTGAATGCACTTTGTTGTAGTTATCCTACAGAGAAAAGAAAATGCACTTGATTTGGAATTAATGTGCTGAATGCATTCAAAAGTGCTGAATAAATGTTTTATGGACCCATAATAGTGATTATTATTTAAGTTAAGTTTTGCCATAATCATGTATTTTTCCATAATCAGGCAGCTGAACAACATTGGTAAAAAATGTATACATTATATATATATATTTCTATTAATCATTTTCGGCCTTTCGGCTTTCGGTTTTCGGCCAACTGTTTCCTATTTTCGGTATCGGTTTCGGCCAAGAATTTCCCATTCGGTGCACCCCTAATAATTACCATGTATGGTGCAGGTTTAGAAATTATGGCTCCTTGTACCTACAGTACAACCCCACCATGCCCCCCATTCAAAGAAAATGTTCCAGGCTCCAATACACTGTTTATCTGACAGGTCAAAGTCATTTACTCTCATAATAACTTTAATAGCACACACCAGCATGTGTGTGTGTACGTTTCTATGTTTCTATGTCCATGTTTGAGAGGTTGTGTGTGGTAATTGGCTGTTTGTCCAGTTCTTCGAGGAAGTCTACTCCACCAGAGGAAGTCATTAACTTCAAAGGATCATGTGTGTGTGCGTGCGTGCGTGCGTGCGTGCGTGCGTGTGTGCGTGCGTGCGTGCGTGTGTTTGTGTGTAACAGGGAGGGACAGAAGTCTACTGTCCAAAAAAACTGAATGCACACTGGGTTATTCATGTCAGGTTGCTTTTTTGGCCTCAGAACTGCTTTACTGCCTTCCAACACATGTACATACACACATGCTTTACAATGTCACTCGCTGTGTGCCGATTACGTTTTATAAAAGTGAAGTCGCACTCAAATTCAAGCAGACAAGTTTTCAGTCAGAAGAGCAACACATGGGAATCAGTGGAATTACTGGCAGTCTCTTCTAAAATATATTCTAGTATTGCAAACAAAAAGTTACTGAAGTGAGCTGTTTGGTATTTTGAGCAAAACACTTCATAGACATGTTTTTTATATATTTGTATACAGGGCCGCCCCTCCCTACAATGTTTTTCATCGCAGTAATATGTGTTGGTTTAAAATGTGTCACTATCCGCTTTTTACAGGCCGCTGAATGTCTGGCCCAGCTGAATTTTGTAGTTATAAAATCTGGCACAACTGAATGTGTAGTTTAATAGCAATGCCCTAAAGGGACATGAAAAAAACAAAAAAAAAACAGAGAGAGAGAGAGAAAAAAAAAGTCAGGATAACGGGTTAGTATCTCGTGCGCACGAGATACTTTCTGGTGAGCACGAGAAACGTTCTTGTGCGCACGAGATACTAACTCGTGCGCACAATATTTTTTTGGGGAGAAAGTTACCGGTGCGCCAAGGAGGAAGTGAAGCGCACAGGACACAACCATTTCATTGCAGACTGTTATGTTTACGTGGGGAAATGACAGTGCATTATTTGAGATATATTTCGTACTCAGACTTCACTTTAAGGACATTTTGGCCAGGGGTGTGTGGTCACTCCAGGAAGCAGCGGGACGTGTAACTCAGAGAAGAGCAGCACCAGCGCTCACACACCGAACTGCCCGATTACTCCCCCTTTTATTAGTTTTATGAAGGATATCGCCGGTCATCAGGGCGCATGATGGGCGGACTGGGACTAAAAATCAGCCCGGGAATCTCACCCAGCCCAGCCGACGTAAACTGTCAACGGGGGGGGGGGGGGGGGGGGGGCAGTCCGCCACTGGCTCTGTGTGTGTGTTCTGGGTGTTTGTTTCCCTATAAAACAGCTGCGGGGGAAGCAGGTACTCTGCGAGTCACGAACATTAATTCATAGATCAAAGCAGAATGGTTTACAGACTCTCTTGTTTTGCCAATCCGGTGCTTAAACCAATAGCTCTACACCCCTGGCTGAAATGTCCATAAAATTAAGTCTGACTTCAAAATATAGTCTATCTCAAATAATGTATGCTCTGTCATTTCCCCATGTAAACATAACAGTCTGCAATGAAATGGTTGTCTAATGTGTGTTCCACTTCCTCCTTGGTGCATCGGTAACTTTCTAAAAAAGAATAACGTCAGGAAAACGGATTTGTTTCTCGTGCTTTTCGTGAGTTTTCACTCCTGTCGGTTGGTGGGGGGGGGCCTCATCTCACAATGTCGCTTGGGGCCCCAAGTTGGCCAGGGGTCGGCCCTGTGTGTATATGTGTGTGTGTTAGGGGTGGGCGATATGACGATATATATCGTTGAGACGATATTAGGTCTCCACGATATGCCTTTTCAGAGATATCATATCTATCGTGATAGTGCAACAGGGTAGGATTTTCACGGCGGCCATGACGGCCGGTCTGGCCGTGAAGCCCCGAAAATAATTGTACGTCCTACGGCCACCATCGCCTGCGTGCCCCTGATACTGTTAAAATCTCGAAGTTGATTTAAAAGCGTTAGAACAGTGGTTTCTGAACTGCGTTATGCTGCGTTCACAACGGACGCTATGCGAATATTCTCACCCTAACCGCTGGAGTTTCACCGCGGCTGTCAGCTGTGTTTACTCCTGTCATTCAAACAGGACGTGCTGGAGAGGGGGCGGGGCTTATATCCATGTAAATACTGTGGTGGAAACCAACTATGACAAAATGTACCTATTTTACCGTGATTTAATTGTAATACAAGTTTCAAAATGATGCCGAAGTAACTAAATACTGATAACGGTTAGTAAAAACCAAGCTGTCTAGTCAGGATTCAGACAGTATTGCACTTCATTTATTGTCTTGATTGATTCTGTTGGCTTATATTTTTATTTTATCAATAAGGTATTTATATTGTTTTTCCCTTTTGAAACAGATAGTTATGTTAAAGTCTTTGATTGCACTTCAAGTCTAAAGTTTACATTTTAATTGTTTGGCACTGACTTTTCCTCATTGATGTTTTATGTTTTACTTAGTTATGTTTTACTCTCCTTTTCATGTTTATTGATGTTACATCACTGCTAGTGCTACCTAAAACAGAAAGTGAATTTTTATACTGAGAAACTGTGCCTTGAATATTTTATTTTATTTAGCAAGAGAGTGCACTTTACTTGGTGAAGAAACCAGTGTTAACGTTTGTTGTGTAGGGTGTAGGCCTACCTACTTGAACACTGAGGAAGCCATATCAAAATTCCTGTTGAATTGTTCATTCAGGGATTCATTGCAGAATTAAAACCAGCTTGAAATGGTCTGTTACTCCTTTTTATTTTAGTTTTTGTTACCTTGTAGGTGGTTGTACTGTTAAGTAACTTGAAAAATAACCATAATAACCGACATGAAAAAATATTGTGATAAATATCGTCTATCGTGATACTGCTTGAAAAATATTGTGATATTATATTTTTCAATATCGCCCACCCATAGTGTGTGTGTATATGTGTAACAGAGAGGGACAGAGGTCTACTGTCCAAAAAAACTGAATTCACACTGGGTTAATCATATCAGGTTGCTTTTTGGGCATCAGAACTGCTTTAACTGCCTGCCAAGTGCCAACACATGTACAGTGGGGCAAAAAAGTATTTAGTCAGCCACCAATTGTGCAAGTTCTCCCACTTAAAAAGATGAGAGAGGCCTGTAATTTTCATCCTAGGTACACTTCAACTATGAGAGATAGAATGGGGGGAAAGAATCCAGGAAATCACATTTTGGGATTTTTAATGAATTAATTGGTAAATTCCTCGGTAAAATAAGTATTTGGTCACCGACAAACAAACAAGATTTCTGGCTCTCACAGACCTGTAACTTCTTCTTTAAGAGCCTCCTCTGTCCTCCACTTGTTAACTGTATTAAAGGCACCTGTTTTAACTCGTTATCAGTATAAAAGACACCTGTCCACAACCTCAAACAGTCACACTCCAAACTCCACTATGGCCAAGACCAAAGAGCTGTCAAAGGACACCAGAAACAAAATTGTAGACCTGCACCAGGCTGGGAAGACTGAATCTGCAATAGGTAAGCAACTTGGTGTGAAGAAATCAACTGTGGGAGCAATTATTAGAAAATGGAAGACATACAAGACCACTGATAATCTCCCTTGATCTGGGGCTCCACGCAAGATCTCACCCCGTGGGGTCAAAATGATCACAAGAACAGTGAGCAAAAATCCCAGAACCACAAGGGGGGACCTAGTCAATGACCTGCAGAGAGCTGGGACCAAAGTAACAACGGATACCATCAGTAACACACTACGCCGCCAGGGACTCAAATCCTGCAGTGCCAGAAGTGTCCCTCTGCTTAAGCCAGTACATGTCCAGGCCCGTCTGAAGTTTGCTAGAGAGCATTTAGATGATCCAGAAGAGGATTGGGAGCATGTCATATGGTCAGATGAAACCAAGATACAACTTTTTGGTAAAAACTCAACTAGATGTGTTTGGAAGAGAAAGAATGCTGAGTTGCATCCAAAGAAAACCATTCCTACTGTGACACATGGGGGTGGAGGAATGGGCCAAAATACCAGCAACAGTGTGTGAAAACCTTGTGAAGATTTACAGAAAACGTTTGAACTCTGTCATTGCCAACAAAGGGTATATAAAAAAGTATTGAGATGAACTTTTGTTATTGACCAAATACTTATTTTCCACCATAATTTGCAAATAAAGTCTTTAAAAATCAGACAGTGATTTTCTGGATTTTCTTTTCTCATTTTGTCTCTCATAGTTGAAGTATACCTAGGATGAAAATTACAGGCCTCTCTCATCTTTTTAAGTGGGAGAACTTGCACAATTGGTGGCTGACTAAATACTTTTTCGCCCCACTGTATGTATATAACAGCTTGAATTTCAGGGGGGGCGCAGGGCTCCGTTGGTGGGGCGCAGCGCCACTCCAAGACAATGGGGGAAACACTGACAAGCAAGTCATAATGTCAAACTGGCTGCTTAGGTAGTGGTACTAGTACAGTACAGTTCAAATACAGATTATTTCAGTTCATCGAAATGCTGCACCTTAATTTTTATTTTATTATATTTTCTATTTATTTGAGTGAATATTCACAGTTTAATAATAATTAAAAACCCAAAAATAATAGTTTATGTTTTGTGAGTACTAGTACAGTAAAGTTCAAATACAGATTATTTCAGTTCATCGAAATGCTGCACCTTAATGTTTATTTTATTATATTTTGTATTTATTTGAGTGAATACATTATTCACAGTTTAATAATAATAAAAAAATATATATATATATTCTATGTTTTGTGATAATTTTTTCTGCTGTACCCAAAACGTACCGAACCATGACCTAGAAACCGAGGTATGTACCGAACCAAAATGTTTGTGAACCGTTACACCCCTAGCAGGTGCATTCATATATATCAAATCACCATAGTCCAGCACAGGTAAAAAGGTCACAGAGATTAGCATTTTCCTCGCCTCAAGCGAGAAACAGGACTTGTTTCTGAAAAAGAAACCTAGCTTCAACCTTAGCTTTCTAAGCAGATTATTGACCTGAAGTTTAAAAGTAAGAGAATCATCAAGCCAGATACCACGGTATTTATAACAGGCAACAACTTCAAGTATTTTTCCTTGTGTAGTAACAACATCCAAAGTAGTCTTCGGTGTCTTTTTGGCTTTTGAAAATAGCATTACCTTAGTGTTATCCACATTTAAAAGAAGCTTAAGCTCAGAGAGCTGAGTCTGATAAAAACAGCCTGTAATGTGACAACAGCCTCCTTAATGGAGGGACCTACTCAATACATCACGGTATCATCAGCATAAAAAGATAAAGTTGCTTCATCCACATTTTGACCTAAACTGTTGATATAGAGAATAAAAGTGGACCTAAAACAGAACCTTGTGGTACACCATTTGTAATGTTTAACCACTCAGAAGTGAGCCCATTAAAATTAACACATTGGGACCTTTCAGAGAGGTAGTTCACAAATCACCCCACTGCATGGCTGGATATGCCTATACCGGCCAGCCTCTGCTTCAGGATTGAATGATTGACAGTTTTGAAAGCTTTGGAAAGATCAATAAACAGAGCTGCACAACTCTGCTTTTTGTCTAAGATATTATCTATATCATTCACCACTTTCATTGTCGCAGTGATGGTGCTATGTTGCTTTCTGAAACCTGACTAATGTTTACATAGTAGGTCATTGTTACTTAAAAACACCTTTACCTAATCACTCACTAGGCTTTCAAGAACCTTGGCCAGAACTGACCGTTTAGAGATGGGCCTATAATTATTTAATAAATTAGCCTGCACTCCTTTTAGTAAAGGCAGGACAGAAGCTGACTTCCATACTTTTGGAATTGTGTTCATGCTGAGGGAGAGGTTAAAAAAAGAAGTAAGAGGTGGTGCAATACAATATGCAGCTATCTTTAAAAAGAAAGGTTCTAAGTTGTCCGGACCAGCCGGTTTTTTAGGATCTAACTTGGTTAAGGCTTCATGAACGACTTCAATAGAAAGAGGAGTCTGCTTTTCGGGAACCAGTTTGACTTGGCTTAGTTATAGATATGTTAATTGATTGGTATCCTGGCTTAAGAAAGGGTGGATCCAACTCCGTATTGATATCAGGACAAAAAAAGTCTACACGTCGTCTATCGGATACTGAAAATCCATCTGTTTCCACTGCATGTTGACCAATAAACACAACAACAAATAGTACTTAAGCGCTAACAACGATTGGATGAAGCTACGTACCTGCATGTTTATTGCTCTTCTGAGTGTGCATCTTCATTTATTGCACTTATTGTAGATCACTTTGGATAAAAGTTTTAGCTCGATTCGGTTTCGGAGCTGCTATTGACTTTTTTTTGTATTGGGATGTGTACTATTTATCCTCACTTTCTGTTGCAATCATTTTCTGTACCAAAAAGGAACTGTGAATTTGGAACTTAAAATCAAGAACTGCTGCATTCTGAGTTCATCCTGTCACTGAATCACTAGCTGTGGGGTTGAACAAGTATGCTAGCAATGTACCTTCAAGCAGAGTACAACAATGACAAGACGCATGGATATGTCAGCTTGTCTATATTGCCAAACATTTTTATTGCATTAGAGCTCAAAAAACAAAAAACACCTGAACATGTAATATGCACTAAGCATGTCTAACTATAAGCAGACAAAAGGTTGAACATGAGTACAGCAATTCATGATTTTACATTTTGCTTCATGGAACAATAAATGTTGAATGAAAACCGATGAGTGAGAAGAGTGTGTGCCCTCTGCTCTGGATCTGTTTCATGCAGCTAGTTAGCTCAGACCTGATTATTAGCTGAATTATGACTGAGAGCCCTGCATGGCACAATGGACTTACTGTTCACTTACCTCTGGGAAAGCAACACAGAGAGCATGTATGTGGTATCACAGGAACATTCCCACAGTCAGCCTGAGACAGATTTTGTCACCTATTACAGCAGTGGTTCTCCAAGTGGGGGGTGTGCCAAAATCATATTTTGAAAAATTATTGATTCGAAAATAATATGATACAGTACAGTACTATTAAGTATGGGTCTCTGTGTTTCATTAAAGCTCGGCTCTGTGTGTGTGTGGAACGAGCCATTTTGTGTGCGTGCGCGAGCAAGCGAGAGAGAGCGCACCGGTACCGGAGATCGTTGTTGTTAGCTTCTGGTGCTAGCGAGCTATGCTAACGGATATAAGGAGTTTGTTCAACAACAAGGTGGAGGAGAGTCCTCTCCTGTCAGACTGAGAGACTCAGTGAGCTAAAGGACTCTCTGAGTGGTATCTCAGTGGGTCTCAAACGTTTTGGTCACCATTAATGTAAACAATTATTTCCGAGGTACACGTTTATATGATCATTATAGTTATAAAAAAATAAGCGAATAAATTAAAAACAGGTATGAAATACTATATGACAGTAAAAAAAGAATAAAGTTTAAAAGGGAGTGATTTGTAAAATATCCATAAAGAAAAAGTAAATCTGTTTACAGTTCTGTTTCAAATGGGTGTTGAGAGATGTATCCATAGATCTCTTCATTTTGCTCTCAAAGTGCACCAGATTGATGCTTTTAACTTAAATATTTAAAAATCTTCCCGGGGGAGCTTGCCCCCGGACCCCCCTATGTGAGGTCCACACACCACCTATAAAAATAGCACTTTACCCCTGCTTACACCTATATGCCGTGAGCTGATTATCGAGCCTTCATTGTAACTGTTGTGGGTACATTGTGTATATGCATGGGGAATGTTGCAGTGGAAAACTCCACTGTCGCGACCGGTACATTAATGGGAAACCCTAAATGTTTAAGCACCCTTTATGAAACGTCAAGCTACCACAGAGCACCCCCAAAAGAAATCTCTGGCGCCGCCACTGAGCCTAACTATTTGTGTTGGGGGGACCCAACTTTTTTTTTTCTCCAAAGGGGGGGCCTGACAGAAAAAGTTTGGGAACCACTGTATTACAGCAACATTTGGAGTACAATATTGGGCATCACAGTAAAGGCAGAAAAATACAACACTGCGCTGAATTTCTAAGCTATGCCAAGAATGCTGTCACAGTCACATGACTTCACCACCACTAAGCTAAAGGAGGCTAATGTTTGGCGTGGTGAGCTTTAGTAGCCTCATTTAGCCACTTGTTAGCATCCGCTGTGTTTGTGACAATCAGAAGCTTCAGACATTCACCAGTGAGCTGTTTACTGATATACTTTATTTTAAAAAATATAAAATGAAAAACTCTTAAGATTGTGTTAACTGCAGACCTTATTTCAGGCATTTAACCAAATACACGCTCAAGAAACCATTGACTTCAAGACGAGTTAACCGTAAGTGCTAAAATGTTAACTTATTCCTGCACCACTTTACTACCACAAATCACTTTGGGCTATTGCATCTTGTAACAGCAATTCATCACAAACTCTTGAAATCCATGAAACAACTTTTTGTTTACATTTATTTGAAAAGGAAATAAGTGACTGTAGTTGTGACTTAATGAGTCTGTGAATTTACTGAATTTAAGCTGCACATAGAACACCCCAAAGGCAACTCTAAAGTGTAAGAAATTTAACAAATAGCCCTAACTAGTCCTGCCAGGTCAGACTTCAGGTTTCATTCTTTACAGTAGCCTCAAGGATGGACAAATACTTGAAATACTGTTGATCATTTGATGTACATTTTTTGAGGTTCAATAAATTCTTGTTTATTGTCAGAAATTAATGTTGACTTGTGTCTTATTACTTGTTTTAGACTAGATTAACTTGAGGATGAAGGACGTACAACGTGTTTTGAGTCGGCCTTAACAATAGTACAAGTTTGCTTCAGACAGGGACATATTGGTAAGAAGACAGACAACTTTTTTAGATGGAAAAAATGAATTAATTTTCATATTGATTACAATGATAGATGTTTGGTTTGTTGCAGCTACTAAGAATATGAAATTCAATGCAAGGCTTTTGTGAGTGAAGAAGAAGCCTTGGACTTATCCTTTTTCTTAAAGTTGTAAAAGCAATCTAACATTGGGATTTATCAAAAAATGTATAATCAATATAAGCTACAATAATAAATGTTAAAAACTAAAAATGACATAATTCACAAACACACACAATCTGTCATGTAAAGCTTTACCCACTTTCCAGTTTAGAGCAAGCACTCTCTCATAAACAAAAAGGCACAAACACACTTTTATAATTCCAATTTGACATATATGCCAATCATGAGAAACATTTATGTGATACCTTACGATAACTTGAGGTATTTTCAGCATACAGAATTGTAACCTGTTTCTATGCAAACGTACATGTATTGGCGACCCAAACACTCACTGTTATTGCCTGTTTGGTTGTAAAAACGTTGCTGAATATTCTTCACCAAGCAAACTGACCAGGTGACATTTTATGGACAGCTCTACACTGTGGCTATAGCTCTCAAGTGGTGCAGAATGAAGAGATTTGTGAACGGGGTTTGGCACGGTTCTGCCTCCATACACAACACAGCACAGCAGAGCCCGGGACGGACTGCAGCGGCACAAACACTGAAGATGTCCCGGGCTAACGTAAGAGCTAAGCCCCCCAACCAGGAATAGGAGGTAAACTCCGACTGACCCAGAGCAGATAAACATTGTGGCGTAATGGCTAGTTATGTATGAGCACGTAAACATTTAAATCAAGGTAACTTACATGTTTGCTGCGGTTTTCTGGCTCCTCTCCTCACACACAAATCGTTCTTTATCTGGAGAAGAAGATGAGCTGCTTAGTGTTGTTCCGAGCACAGCCTCTCTCTCAGTCCATCACATTAACAGCGTCCTGTCAGGTAAAAACATCCACTATCTCCGCTCAGTGAGCAGCTTTCTTCCATGCAGCCAGCAGTGCAGCGTTCACTTAATCAGCATCAAGCTCTCAAGTAATGTCAACACTTCCGGTCGACACTTTCAAAATAAAATATCGCTTGGTCGACACCAGTTAATATTCTTTAAAGAATAAAATCTACGCCATCGCTTTTTCCTTTCGGATTAACGACAAGGTTGAATTTTCTTTCTCAGTAACGTACCTGTTACTAGTGTGTCCACTCCACGCCGACCCCCCGGCGAACAAAGATGGACCCTTCTCTCCCTCACACCAGAGGAGTCAGGGACTCGGAGGCTCAGCTATGTGGCTGCAGGTTTAAGATCTCAGGCACAGACTCACACAAGGTCTGCTCGTCCTGCCTCGGGCTGGAACACGCCTAGAAAGCTATCGATAACCCCGGTTCGTGCGGGCATTGTGCCCGCTTCACCATTAAGAGCCTCCGCCGACGGCTAGCACACCAAGCTAGCTTGTCGGGACAGGACCCCCTCATGTCCGCTGATTCGCTGGCCGGAAATCAAGACATGGTGGCGTCCGCCGCAGAGATTAAGCCCCGCGCTGTGTCAGGCCGGGGCTCAATAACAGCAGCAGCCGCTGAACCGGAGCCCCGCGCCGTGTCAAGCTGGGGTCCGGTGGCGTCAAGAGCCGCGAGAGCGGAGCCCCGCGCTGTGTCAAGCTGGGGCTCCCAACTGGACCTCACCATGGTTCCACCCGCTGAGGATGTCCTGGAGTTGGACTATATGGAGGAAGAAGAGGATGCCTCTGAGTTCCTCTTGTCCGACTCGGATGAGCACGAGGATGACATCTTCGTTTCATCGGCTCAGGCTGCAAAGCCGGGAGCGATGTCCGCTCTCCCGGGCGAAAGCACACCAGCTTCGCCCTTCCTAAGTATGTACTTGCAGGCCGTGTGTCAACGCGCTGCGTCCAGGCTGGACATCCCATGGCCTGAAGTGGCCAAGGAGACCTCCAGATCTCGCTACGAGGGGAAGCAATTGCCCCAAGCAGCGAGGACGAAGAGGCAGCTCCTTCCAGTCTTTCCGGAGATGCTGGACGAGGTGTCGGTCTCGTGGAGAGACCGCCCTTTCAGCAACAAGGCCCCAATCCAGGGTGCCTCCTCCCTGGGCTGTGACGGTATGGAGAGGCTCGGCCTGCTCCGCATGCCGCCCATGGAACCGCTGGTGGCAGCCCACCTCCAACCGAGGCTGGCTTCGACACCGAGCAGGAACCCCACGCTACCGGCAAAGGCGGACCGTTTTCAGTCAGCGATGACCGAACGGGCCTATAAAGCTGCAGCTTTGTCCGCCAGGGCACTCAACGTCTCCTCGCTGCTGACCGCCTACCAGGCGGAGCTCTGCGAAGACTTGTCGAGCAAACCTGAGCCTGCCGTGTGGGACGAGATCACAGCGATCACGGACATTTGCCTCCGTGTGCAGCGGTGTGCAGTCCAAGCCACGGGCAAAGCACTGGGAATTATGGTGGTACAGGAGAGAGCCAGGTGGCTCAACCTGACGAACCTTCCAGACCGGGAAAAAGAGGATGTTCTGGACATGCCTATTGTTCCCGAGGGCATATTTGGCTCCGCTCTAGCTTCGATGCAGCTGAGATGCGAATCAAAAAAGAAGGAAGACGAGGCTCTCCAGCTCTGTCTCCCCCGAAGGGTCCAGCCGCCACTTTCAACGGTCCCGCGGCAGGCCTTCACTCAAGCTGCCTCACGTCCTGCCCGGTTCAAGATACCGAAGCAGCAGAGACCACAGCCCGTCCCGGGCCCCCAGCCCAGGCACGAGGCGAGTATGAGCTGGCCAAGAAGATCTCCGGTTCCGGCAGCTGCCGCTCAGGCACAGCCGACCCAGGTTTTCAGCCACCAGGCGAGGAAGAAGAAGCGGGCGGCCTGACAGCCTCCTCTCCTCTCCTCAACGAGAGAGCTGGAAGTTCCCTGTTCCCCAGCTCCAGAACACGTTCCAGTGTTAGATGCTCATGTGTTTTCGGGGTGCCATCATGCCCCAGTCTTCCCGCCGCCTCGAGTGATGCCAGAACGTCATCCTCAAGTTCGCGCCATAAGGGAAATGGACTTAACATCAAAGACAGCAAGTACCGCTGCCTGTTTAAGTCACACAAACACATGTCATCATTATTGTTTCCTAATAAATCATTTTCCACTGTCGTTTACAGGCTTGAAGCCAAGGGCGCAGTCAATAAAAATGAAAAGAAAAACAACAAAAACAATAAACAGTCTGTCGTCTACCCCTCTTTTAAGAGCGGCTACGGCCTCTCTCAAAAGGCGGACATTAGACGGGATTGTGAAGGCACCACCACCACGCGCATGCGCAGTGTCGGACGGGGTTGTCAACCTGGGGTACCACCGTGTTCAGACACTAGAGGGCCCCATAACACAACAAATAAAGAAACAGAGGGCAGAAGACAGAGATGTGACATCTCCGCTCGCTTTAAGAAGCGAAAAGTGGAAGATGCTCACAGATTCTGCTTGGGTTTTCAAGACAGTAACACGGGGCTACAGGCTCCAATTCGCTGTCACCCCCCCTCGCTTCTCGGGCATTCTGTATTCACAAGCCCGGGGAGAGTCGGCTCATATTCTAGAGCAAGAGATTTTTCGCTACTAGAAAAGAAGGCTATATCGATAATACCCGCCGAACAGAGTCAAAGCGGCTTTTATTCCAAGTATTTCCTCGTTCCCAAACGGGGAGGGAACGGAATTCGGCCTATACTAGATTTGAGAGCTCTGAACAAATATCTCAAAAGATACAAATTCAGAATGCTCACTCACACATCTCTGTTGCATCTCGTGCGCCAGAACGACTGGTTCACATCAGTCGACCTGAAAGATGCGTATTTCCACATCCCAGTATATTACCCACACAGGAAATATCTGAGGTTCGCCTTTCAGGGTGTCTGTTACGAGTACAGAGTCCTTTCCTTCGGTCTGTCTCTCAGCCCGCGAGTGTTTGTACGGTGTACGGAAGCCGCGATAGCCCCGTTAAGACAACAGGGTATTCGCTTGGCAACTTATCTGGATGACTGGCTGCTTCTCGCACAGTTGGAGCAAGAGGCTATTACGCAGACGAATGTCCTCGTAAAACACCTGCTCGATCTGGGTTTCGTAATAAACACAGAAAAGAGCATGTTGTCCCCAGCCCAGACTGTACTCTTCCTGGGCCTACACCTGAATTTGGTGCCCTTTACAGCCCGCCTGTCAGCAGAAAGAGTGAAAGCCTTCAGAGCTTGCCTCGCTCATTTCCGGCTACGCAAATATGTTCTCTTCAGATCATGTCTGCGGTTACTGGGACTCATGGCGTCAGCCATCCTGGTGGTACGACTGGGACACTTACACATGAGGGAGTTTCAGCGCTGGGTAGCTGCCCTCAGACCAGACCCCGCGCGTCATGGCGCGCGGAGAGTGATGGTCACTATGAAATGCGTAATGGCACTGCGCCACTGGCTACACCCGACTTTTCTAGTACGGGGTGTGCCTATGGGTGCTGTCCTATCGCGGAAAATGGTCACCACAGACGCATGTCTGATGGGCTGGGGGGGTAATATACGAAGGTCAACCTGTGAGGGGTCTCTGGAGCAGAGACCTCCAACGGTCACACATAAATTATCTGGAGCTTTTAGCGGTGTTCCTCACCCTAAAAGGCTTTCTGCCTTTTCTCAGAGGACATCATGTCCTCGTGAGGACAGACAAGAATATCGTATATAAACCGCCAAGGGGGTTTGCGTTCTCTCCAGTTACACATGCTGGCACGCAAACTGATCTTATGGAGCTGCGGACGTCTCCTCTCTCTGAGAGCGATGCACGTACCAGGAGTGATGAACCTTGGGGCAGATCTGCTGTCCAGAGGTGCACCACTATATGCAGACTGGACTCTACATCCAATGGTTGTGAGTCAGCTGTGGGTGCGTTACGGCCGAGCCGCGGTAGATCTGTTCGCATCAAAAGAAAATGCTCAATGTCAGCTGTTCTTTTCAATGCGCGATTTAAAAGCACCGTTAGGCGTGGGGGACGATCTTTCACCCACACCCAGAGTGCTTGGCACTATGGGCCTGGCCCATGAGTGGTACAATCTGAATACAGTGGGGCTCCCTCAGAAGGTGATAAACAACATTCAGAGTGCAAGAGCTTCCTCCACCAGGTCTCTCTATGACTGTAAGTGGAGGGTGTTTGAGGAGGGGTGCCTTCAAAAAGGACACATCTCTTTTCAATGTCCTGTCGGGGTGATTTTTGGTCATTTCTACAGGACCTAATTGATAAACACAGAGCTTTCTCTACGATCAAAGTGTACCTGGCTGCTATTGCTGCATGCCATGTTGGCTTTGAGGGAAAGACGGCTAGCCAACATCCTTTGGTCTGCCGTTTTATGAAAGGGGCTCGCAGGCTCCTCCCTGTTTCCAGGTCACTGGTGCCTTTATGGGACTTGGCAGTGGTTTTAGATGGGCTCACTCGACCTCCATTTGAACCCCTGAAAGAAGCTGACATGAAACACCTGTCACTGAAGACAGTGCTGTTACTGGCTCTGGCATCAGAGTCAGTGACATTCATGCGCTCTCTGTACATCCTTCATGCACTCAGTTTGCCCCGGGGCAAACGAAAGTGTTGCTGAAGCCCAACCCTGCCTTTATACCTAAGGTGGTTGGCTCATGTACCCCCATTGACATTGTGGAATTTCTTCCGCCGCTGTGTTCCTCTGAGGAACAGCGGCCGAATTTGCTGTGTCCAGTTTGTGCTTTACGCACCTATATGGACAGGTCAAAAGAGTTTTGTTGCAATGACCAACTCTTTATATCCTGGTCTAACCCTCATAAGGGCAAGCCCGTTACCAGGCAACGGCTCTCCCACTGGATTGTGGAAGCGATTGCTCTGGCTTATACGAGTCAGGGTTTGCAGGCACCAACGGGCCTGCGTGCTCATTCTACTCGTGGACTGGCTACATCCTGGGCTTTGTTCAAAGGTGTTTCCATCCAAGACATTTGTGCAGCAGCGAGCTGGTCCTCACCGCTCACTTTTGTCCGCTTTTACAGGCTAAATGTCTCTGCTCCAAGTGTGGCCCGCGCAGTGCTGGGCCCCGTGTTGAGACAGGGTTCCACCTGTTAAGTTCTGGTTTTTTTGGGGATTTTTGAGATAAGCATGTCTAGCAATACGGGAGTTTCAATATCCCATAGTGAGATATCGAACGGAGTGTTATGAATGAAAACTATAGGTTACTTACGTAACCCCAGTTCTCAGAGTAACATGAAGTGAGATGTCTCACCAGACGGCCCTTCTTGCTAAGGCGAAGCGAGAAGAGGTGCTTATTTTGAATGACGCTAGGGTGGGTGGATTCCCTGACGTAGACGTCAAGATCACCAGCCAATCAGGATTGGCGTAATGAGATTGATGCTTCTGTTTGCATACGCGTTGAGGCGCATCCCTTAGTGAGACATCTCACTTCATGTTACTCTGAGAACTGGGGTTACGTAAGTAACCTATAGTTCACTGTAGGTCAGCGGTTTTCAAAGTGTGAGGCGCGCCTCCCCTGGGGGGTGCCAGAGAGCTTCAGGGGAGGCGCAGCGTGAGACACAAAAGAACGATAAAAAGACGAGTAAAGTGACACTTGCCCACTTGTGGCTGTCTGTGGAGACCGAGTTCCCCCACCTCGCCAAAAAGGCTGTAAAAGTGCTCATTCCCTTCACCTCCACCTACCTGTGTGAGTGCAGGTTTTCCGCATTGACTTTGATCAGAAGCAAGTACCGGTCAAGGCTGCAGCCAGAGGATGATCTGCGTTATTCCTCTGTGCATCAAAGACGCAGACTCATTGTTCCCACTAAAGTAGGGGTGAGTGTAATGAGGAGGCAAAGTTGACGTTCAGTGTGTTACCGGGAGCATATAAGGATTTACCCACCATGTTGAAAATGTTAAAAGAAATAAGTCTTGAGAACACGGCGTGCGGAAATATACGGGTCGTGCTGCAGCTACAGTAGATGTGCCTGTCCTCTGTAAGAAGGTGTCGGCGACTGACATGCAAGGAAGAACGGCTGTCCACAGGCTGTTCCAACTTTAACAACTGTATTAACTTCCAGGGTAGTGAATTGAACATGCAATTGTAATTGGGTGAGTGGTATATTTTCATGCACGGACACGCATGTTCCACAACACACAAACTGAACAACACTCAATTTTCCGATCGCTACCAGCGTCCTTGCGATCTTGTTATAATAACAAGTGCACGTTACTGATGCAATATGGTTGAGACCATTCGGGCTTATTCTAGAGGGGTGCAAGGAATAGTCCAAGTAGTGGGGGAGCTTTATACAATATGTTTAAAACATAAAAATAAAAAGGTTTAAAACATTTATTGTTTAATGTTTTAAGGAGGTGACGCTACTCAGCCAATCAAATCGGTGCAGTCAGCACGATAGATTCAAACACACACAGAGACACGACAAGAGGAGAGAAACAGTCGGAGTAATTTCAAATGGCGGAAGGTAGACAGCGAAAACAGAGCATTTAATTACATTTTCTCTTACTGGACCTCTTTGAAATGCAATTGAATACCCCTGCATTATAGCAACAACAACAACAATAATAATAATAATAACAGCAATAATAATTTTGAGGGGGGGCGCGGCTGTTCTTATGTTCTCTGAGGGGAGGCTCACCTACCCACACTTTGAAAACCCCTGCTGTCGGTGATTTAATTGATTGATATTTTTGATAAAATGACTGATTTTCAATTTGTTGAGAACATTTATTTATAAATCACATTTCGTTTTAAAATGTGGAACGAATAAAGAAATTCTGATTCTTAACCCTTTAACTGCCGGACCAAGAAAAAAGCTATGGAAAAGTTATTTTTTTGCATTTTCTTATCAAATGGGCCACAAATAAGCACAAACTGATTTTTTTTTTTGACTGACCACACAGTTTTGTTTTTATGAGCCTCTACCAAATGGTCGAGCTGGCCTTCTATGGTAAAAGTACATTTTCAACAATCATCATATACAGTACAGTATTTGTATGCATCAAACTCAAATAAAACACAAACTCAAATACATTTGTTTCTTTTATGGAAAATGAGCAATATATACAACCAGATATATTCATAAAAGATAATAAATTATACTTGTAAAAAAGAAAAAATGGAAAAAAGTAAT